>NW_024068313.1:0-170000 GCF_009389715.1 Phoenix dactylifera
CTATCGCGGGGACGACTCGGCAGGTGCTAGGGACGTCTCCAGACGTGCCAGTTCTTCCTGTTTGTGCCAGAGACGTCTCTGAGACAACCCGAAGACGTCTCGGCTGTCCCTGAACTTTTTCTTTCATCTCAAAAATTCTTTAATAAGTCCTTAAAAATCATGGAAACTTGCCTAGACATTTCTTAACAATATTCCTAATAAAATACATAAAATCCTCAATTAAATTGTTAAGATAAATGGAATTATACTCTAGTGTTTTGTATTCATCAAAATCCATTAGGGGGTCAACAACTCCGTTTGAGGTAAATCACCGAGTCGACTCGTTTGACAAGTCGACTCCTAATTATGCCCGAGTCGACTCTCAGAGGAAAGCAGACTGAAAGGCAGAGAACAAAACTCAGTAACCCTGTGAACAAGTCGACTCCAAGAATTCCAGAGTCGACCACCAAGTCAGCCGAGTCGACTCCAGCAGAGTGCGAGTCGACTCCGAGGCAGTTCAGATCAACAGATAGAGGATCGGCTTTTCGGACTCTGAAAGCCGAGTCGACTCCAAGAGAACCCGAGTCGACTCAAGAGAGAAGAGTAGAGAAATAGTTCTCTGAAACTCTGAGAGCGAGCCGTCTCCAAAAGTGTCGAGTCATCTCCAGATATTGGCGAGTCGACTCCAAGTTTGGTCCGAGTCGACTCCAGAACGGGACAACACTTTAATTCAAATCCTGAACAGTGGGCGAGTTATCTCAAGTGAAGCATGAATCGACTCCAACAACAGCCGAGTCGACTCCAGATCGAGCGAGTCGACTCCGACCCCAACGGATACATTGTCAGAATGTGCAGACTGTACAGAACGGCTACAAATCAGTGTCTAACAGCTATTTTCTGTAGGTAACAGTTTAAATAGCCAGAGTAAACAGTAGTAGACAGGATTTGAGCTATTCCATTATGTGCATTAAAGCTTTTCAACTACCACGATCCTCTTGAGAGAAAATACAAGCAAAAGAAGGAAGAAGTGCATTCAACTCAACCCGACAAGTTCTTCCTTCGCAATCAAGGCCCTATTACTGTCATTCAATCTTCTGTGCATTCAAGAGGAGACTCAGAAATCGAGAAGCCCCAACTTCCCCTTCCAAAATCTGTTTGAGGGCTTCTAACCTTTCTCTATTAATATTGTTCACATTTGCTTTTTAGAAGCTTTCCTTGTGATTTTCTCAAACCGTTTTTCTTACTTGATTCATTCAAGGGATTGAATCAAGGGTTGTAAGGTTTGTTGGTGAGCCAAAGTTAAAACCAACGGTGTAAGGGTTTGATTATGATCCCGAAAAAATAATTGGGTGGTTCTAGTCGGTGAGCCTGTGAAAATCGACCGAGTTCGTTGTGATCTCGCGAAAACAACAAGTTGGGTTGTGAACTTGTAAAACAACCGGCTGTAATCCTAGGGATTATAGTGAACTCCCAAGTGCGGCTTAGGGAGTGGACGTAGGAGCAAGAGTTGGCTCCGAACCACTATAAAGTCTCTTGAGTTTGTATTGATTAATTGTCTCTTCCCATCTCTCCATTCACTACATCTAGTAATCTATTTAACCTGCTTGCAATAGATTTAATTAATTACTCATTAAGTTTTAATTTATCAATAATTAATTAAAACCCAATTCACCCCCCCTCTTGGGTTGTCTCCTTGGGCAACAAGTGGTATCAGAGCAAGTGCTCTTATATCAATTGGTGTTCCAATCTCCAAAAGAGTAAAAGATTAAAATGACAAACCCTTTTGGATCTTTCTGAAAGAGTAGATGCCCTACAAGCCAATCGCAATATGTATTATGAAGGATTTTCTTCTGATTTTCCAAATCATGTACATGACATTTAATATAAATAAAGGCATTGTGTTTCATCATATGCTGTTGATTATATTTGTGATGAACCCCTTAGATTAAGGCAATGATTTTGAGGCTATGATGAGATCATACTAGTGAGACCTAAAATTCTAAACTCCTAATCTTAAATATTTCCAGTCATTGGTACATTGAGTCGGGGATCAATGTTTACCGGAAAGACTGGCACATCTTATGTATGCTCGATGCAGAGGGTGATTGATCTCACAATCACTTGTGTGGAGACACTAATACAAAGATGTGGGTGCTCATTAGAGAAATGAGTTCACTAAATTGACCTACAAAGAGAAATCTTATGAAGTCTTACTTACATGTCAAAAGATGATTCTCTTAGTGGGAGTTGTGCAACTGATCCTTTGACCTGAGATCACCATAGTATCTTGTGCACGTAAATCCATATTTTGGTTTCCACTCATTCATGACAATAAGTTATGTATAAGGTCTTCTGGATATGGTGGATTGTGTACGAAGGTTATGAATAGGTCAACAAGGAATTAATCACTTCTGGTAAGAGAAGATCGCATCCTATTTGTTCTAACCATATGATAATTCAGAAAGCCTTTGATCAAAGCATAATGAAAATTAGAAAGAGTTTCTAATGTTTCATTATTCGAATTATCATTAGAAGATTGAGAAATATATGAATATGAAATTGAGTTTGACATATATTCATACTCATATACATATTCGGGATGCAGTTTGATTAAAGGATTGAATTGCACGGTAACTTGCCACTGGAGGGTATTTTTGGTATTTCCACCAAATTTCATATTTTTCGGGTAGACATGACACGTTGCTAGACGTTAATCTTGTCTTATAGGTTTGATCAAATTAAAGAGTTTAATTCGATCACCAATTAGAAAGGATTCTAATTGTTAAGTTCGGGTTCGCGCAGTTTGGACTTAAATCAATTAGAAGAGTTCTAATCAAGTTGGGTCAACTCGCACTCACACCTATTGCTGGCTAAGTATGGAACCCAATGGGTCACACACAAAAAAACTTATTAAGGGTCTAATTGGATTAGATCATGTTTGCAAGATAGACATCCTAGCAGGTGTTGCAAACCCTTAGCTCTTGATTCGAATTGGATTCGAATTCGATCCTTAATTGATCTAATTTGATTAGATCATGTTCTAATATGGGTTAACCAAGAGTTGGCACCTAATTGGCTTGGTTTGAGTCTAATTGGATTAGATTTAATAAATCATTCAATCTAGACCGTTAAATCTTGATCTACCGTTGGATGAAGACATAATGGAGAGTTGGTTTAACCCAATTGGATTGGGTTAGAGGATGGCTATCATAATTGACCATTGGATCTTAATCCCACCATTGGATGAAGACATATTGGGTCAAGTGAAAGGCGCCTTGCATTGGAGCCCTTGGATCATCATCATGAAAGATTAAGAGGTGAGGCGTGATGGACATGTGATTAGCATGTGATGTTGACTTGGTCAAAATATGGCACCACATGAAAGGACATATCATTTGATACACCTCCTTACTTGATCTGCACCTCCTCTTATTTGATATGGCCCTTTAGATGATGCCCTTTCATGAGAGGATGTGTGGATGGGATGCATTCCTTGGAGATGCATCCCTACACCTATTATAAATAGGCTAGCACTCCATGGGTTTCATCATTCCAACTCCACCCCACTCCTCTCTTCTTTCTTTCTTACATTAGTTTTTTTCTTTCTAGCATTGCTTCTAGTGTGTCCTAAGCCAAGACAAGGTGGTCTTCTTTAGGACAAAAGGATTAGAAGTGATTTTAGAAGGTTAAAGAAAAATAGAAAGAAAGGAAAGCAAGCCATTAGAGTTCTTTAGAAGAATTCTGCCTTAAGGATCAAAGTCTTTGGAGCTTAAGACTTAAATCAAGTTTTCATGTGGATCAACATTGGAGGGTGAACACTTGGGCACCTAGTGAAAATTCTGCACATTGGATTAGCGTTAGAGGTATTCTTCTATTTCTGTATTTATATTATATTATTTGATTGCTTCCATTAAGGTGATCTTGCTTATAAGGGTTTTATGTTAAGGAACTTTATCAAGAAATTTTTAAAATTTCTAGCTTCTGCTGCCCATTATAGCATGCTAGAACCCTACAGTGGTATCAGAGCCACCCTTAATTGGTTCAATCAGGTGATTATGCATGATGTATAATTGTTAAATTACTATGAGATAATAATGTCATATGTTAGAGGAGTGCTGAATTATATGATTCATATATGATATGATATATAATAAAATATCATGATATGAATTTTTTATAAGAAGATATGTTGAAGCATATTAATTGATCCAATCAATTGGTAATAATTTGTACATGCTATGAGATAGCCATGCTGTATATATGCTATGAGATAGTATTATGTTATAAATTTCATGATATGAATTTTCATATGAAGATATGTTAATTGATTTAGTTAATTGGTAATAATTTATACATGCTATGAGATAGCTATGATGCATGATAGTTGGTTATGATTTATATATGCTATGAGATAGATATATAATTTGTTATAGTATATACAAAGACATATGTTCAATATGTTATAATTATAGAATGTGCATGAGACCAGTAAGCCCTCCATAACATTATATTAAGTCATCGTGTTGAAAAACTTTGAGCTGACCCATTCTAGAACAATTAATCTAATTGGTGTCTAAGAAAAGCACTAAAGGTGGTTACTTAATTAGGACCTTACTCTCTGAGTAAGGGGAGTCTCCCACCTGCTTACTTGGCCAATTGTTTGATTGCCTATTATGGATAAGCTTAATGTTGATAAAACACTACTGATATCCTTCCTTCATGCCTCGACATTATTATGTCAAAATCCATGCTAGTTTGTTGTGCAACCACAAGACTTGCAATGAGGACTGATGTTATACTGTCTTGGTGCATAGAGATGCTTATGGCATATTTTAATATGTTGCTTTGTTGTGCAACCACAAGGGCAATATTATTTGAATATGACTATATGGAAATGAAGGGTTTGACTTAACTAAAATATTATAGTTTGTTGTGCAACCACAAGGCTATAAGTGTTTTAAGAGGATAGGATAAAGTTGAGAATTGCATGTGATGCAATTGGAAAGAATTTCCTACCTTTGAACTCATAAAGGTTTGTTGTGCAACCACAAGGCTTTTATGATAAATTAGGATCTCAACCCTACTAAGAAAAATTAGATTTTCTCGTTTATCATAGGAGAGGGCTATAATATTCGATAAAATAGTGGGAGTAACAATTAGATAAAGTCCTTGTCTAATTGTATATATGTCATCATGATTGGTTTGCTTATGATAGTTTTGTTCTTTGCTTATGTAGAATTAATTCTGAATTAAATGGCATCTTCACTATCACTAAGAGGCATCTTAGATGCCAACAAGTTGACTAGTCTAAACTATGTAGACTGGTTGAGAAATCTTAAGATTGTACTCACTCAGGAGAAAATTTCCTATATTCTTGAAACCCCTGATCTTGGAGATCTAGGGGATGATGCTACAGAAGAGGAGGTAGCCATACATAAGATGTAGAAGAATGAAAGTTTAACTGTCAAATGTATCATTCTTGCCTCCATGAGCAATGAGCTACAGAGACAACATGAGAACATGGACACTCAATCCATACTTCTTAATTTAAAGGAGTTATATGGAGAGCAGAGTAGAACTGCTAGATATGAGATATCTAAGCAATTATTCCGTGCTAGAATGAATGAAGGAACGTCCGTGCAAAACCATTGCCTTATGGTTATAGACTTGATCACCAGATGAAGTCAATTAGGTTTTGCTATGGATAGTGAGCTCAGTCAGGATTTGATCCTGCAATCACTACCTGAATCATTCTCTCAGTTTGTTGTGAATTTTCACATGAACAAGCTGAATGTCTCACTGCCTGAGCTGTTAAATATGTTAAAGATAGCTAAAACCCATATTAAAAAGAAAAAGGGTCCGATCCTTCTTGTTGATAGGGGCTCAAGGAAGAAATCAGGCAATAAGGGTTTTAAGAAAAGGTTGAACCCTAATAGTAGCAAGATCAAGAAGAAGAAAGGAAAGAAAAACTCCAAACCTAGTACCTGTTTCCACTGCGGCAAGGAAGGCCACTGGAAGAGAAATTGCAAGAGTTTTCTTGCAAGTATGAAGACCGATGCAAGAGTTGCATCGAAAGGTATGTTTATGTTACATGCCAACTTATCATTAAGTTCTTCAAATTCAAATTCATGGGTATTGGATACCGGCTGTGGTTCTCATATTTGCAAATCTTTGAATGGACTACAGAAAATTAGAATTTTGAAGAAAGGTGACTTCAAGCTGTATGGCGCTGGAGGAGAGTCCATCCAGGCTGAAGCTGTTGGAACCTACCATTTGGAGTTGCCTTCCGGAGAGCTCCTGGAATTAGAAGATTGTTATTATATGCCCAAAATTATTAGAAATGTAATTTCCGTTCCTTTGTTGTTAAAGAAAGGATATGAAATTAATATAAAGAGCAATGGTTGCTCAATTTCTTTTTCTAATAAAGTCTATTGCAATGGCATTATGAAAAATGGTCTTCTTGTTTTATTACTTAATGACAATGTCTTTCATATTGATAAAAGCAATAAAAGAAAGAGAGAAGAAGTAAATAACACCCTTCTTTAGCATTGCCGACTTGGTCACATAAGCGAATCAAGAATCAACAAATTGTACAAAGAAGAGTTCTTTGATCCTTATGATTATGAATCATTAGGAACTTATGAATCTTGTCTTATGGGTAAAATGACTAAGTCTCCATTCATTGGACATGGAGAAAGGGCAAGAGAGTTATTAGGACTTGTGCATACAGATGTATGTGGTCCTATGACAACTCCTGCTAGAGGTGGATACTTTTATTTCATCACATTTACTGATGATTTATCAAGGTTCGGATATGTGTATCTTATGAAACATAAATCTGAAGCCTTTGATAAATTTAAAGAGTATCAAAGTATGGTTGAAAAACAAATTGGAAAATGTATTAAAATCCTTCGATCTGATCGAGGAGGTGAATACCTTTCTAGTGAGTTTTTAAATCATCTTAAAGAAAAGGGCATTCTCTCTGAATGGACACCTCCGTATACGTCATAATTAAATGGTGTAGCTGAACGGAGGAATCATACTCTATTAGATATGGTACGGTCCATGATGTGCTTTACAGATCTTCCTATTTCCTTCTGGGGTTTTGCCCTAGAAACTGCTGCACTTATATTAAATAGGGTACCATCAAAATCTGTATCTAGTACTCCATATGAGATATGGAGAGGAAAGAAGCCTAATCTTAAGTATCTTAAGATATGGGGCTGTAAAGCTTATGTCAAAAGAAATTTTGGACATAAGCCAAGTGCTAGATCAGATAAATATATTTTTGTAGGTTATCCTAAAGATAGTATAGGATACATCTTCTATCATCCTACCGAACAAAAGATCTTTATAGGTAGACATGCCACTTTCTTAGAGCAAGAGTTTATCTTAGAAAAAGGCAAGGATAGGAGAATTGAACTTGAAGAAGTTCAAGACCTACAAATGGAAACATAAGATATTCCTCAACCAGATGTACCCATTGATGAAGTACAACCATAACACACATCTCCTCTCCAAAGGTCAGATAGAGTGCGAAATGCACCTAAGAGGTATGGGTTTATAATTGAGAATGATGAAGCCCACATCGTTAAAAATGATGATCCTCTGACCTATTCGGAAGCTATCATGAGTAATGACTTTAACAAATGGTTAGAAGCTATGAAATCCGAAATAGACTCTATATATACCAACCAAGTATGGACTTTGGTTGATGCATCAGAAGGTGTAAACCCTATAGGTTGCAAATGGGTCTATAAGAAGAAGATTGGAGCAGATGGCCAAGTCGAAACCTACAAGGCTAGATTGGTGGTAAAAGGTTTCAGGCAAAAGCAAGGAATTGACTATGATGAAACTTTTTCACCAGTTGCCATGCTTAAATCTATTCGGATTTTGCTTGCAATAGCTGCATACTATGATTATGAAATTTGGCAGATGGATGTCAAAATCGCCTTCCTTAATGGTTATCTTGAGGAAGAGGTTTACATGACACAGCCAGAAGGATTTGTCTCAAGTAGGAGAGCAAATCAAGTATGCAAGCTTAAGAGATCCATTTATGGATTAAAACAAGCATCGAGGAGTTGGAACATCCATTTTGATACAACAGTCAAAGAGTTTGGTTTTATCAAAAATGTGGATGAACCATGTGTGTATAAGAAGACTAGTGGGAGTGCCGTTGTCTTCTTAATATTGTATGTAGATGACATACTAATCATTGGAAATGATATTCCAATGTTACAATCGGTCAAGACTTGGCTATCAAAAAGCTTTTCCATGAAAGACTTGGGAGAAGCATCCTATATACCTGGTATAAAGATCTATAGAGATAGATCTAAAAGGATGCTAGGCTTGTCCCAGTCTAAGTACATAGATCGTGTGCTGAAAAGATTCAGCATGGAAAGAAGTAAAAGAGGTTACTTACCTATGAGTCATGGCATACGTCTCTCTAAGAAGATGTCTCCTAAGACATCTGAAGAGAGGAATAGAATGAATTCTATTCCCTATGCTTCGGCAGTAGGATCAATTATGTATGCTATGCTATGTACTAGGCCTGATGTTGCTTATGCCTTAGACATAACAAGCAGATTTCAGGCTGATCCAGGAGAGAATCATTGGATAGCTGTGAAAAATATTCTTAAGTACTAAGAAGGACTAAAGATTTTTTTCTAGTTTATGGAGGATCTGAGTTGAAACTAGAAGGATTTTCTGATTCTAGTTTTCAATCAGACCCAGATGATAGCAAGTCCACTTCAGGGTATGTCTTTACCCTAAATGGTGGTGCAGTGAGCTGAAAGAGTTCCAAGCAGCAAATTGTAGCTGACTCAACTACTGAGGCAGAATACATCGCTGTAAGTGAAGCCGCTAAGGAAGCTGTCTGGATGAAGAAATTCATCTCTGAGTTGGGAGTAGTTTCTGAGATTGCTGGACCAGTTCCAGTTTATTGTGACAACACTGGAACTGTTGCTCAAACAAAGGAACCAACGTCTCATCACAAATCCAAGCACATTCTAAGACTCTTCTACCTCGTTCGAGAGATCGTCGAGAGACAAGACATAGTCATTGAACGAGTAGACACAAAGAACAACTTAGCAGACCCGTTCACTAAAGCTCTACCACAACAGCAGTTCGATCGCCACCTCGATTGTATGGGGATGAAATATAAGGGCGATTGGCTTTAGTGCAAGTGGAAGATTGAAAGAGTAGATGTCCTACAAGCCAATCGCAATATGTATTGTGAAGGATTTTCTTTTGATTTTCCAAATCATGTACATGACATTTAATATAAATAAAGGCATTGTGTTTCATCATATGCTGTTGATTATATTTGTGATGAACCCCTTAGATTAAGGCAATGATTTTGAGGCTATGATGAGATCATACTAGTGAGACCTAAAATCCTAAAATTCTAATCTTAAATATTTCCAGTCATTGGTACATTGAGTCGGGGATCAATGTTTACCGGAAAGACTGGCACATCTTATGTATGCTCGATGCAGAGGGTGATTGATCTCACAATCACTTGTGTGGAGACAGTAATACAAAGATGTGGGTGCTCATTAGAGAAATGAGTTCACTGAATTGACCTACAAAGAGAAATCTTATGAAGTCTTACTTACATGTCAAAAGATGATTCTCTTAGTGGGAGTTGTGCAACTGATCCTTTGACCTGAGATCACCATAGTATCTTGTGCACGTAAATCCATATTTTGGTTTCCACTCATTCATGACAATAAGTTATATACGAGGTCTTCTGGATATGGTGGATTGTGTACGAAGGTTATGAGTAGGTCAATAAGGAATTAATCACTTCTAGTAAGAGAAGATCGCATCCTATTTATTCTAATCATATGATAATTCAGGAAGCCTTTGATCAAAGCACAATGAAAATTAGAAAGAGTTTCTAATGTTTCATTATTCGAATTATCATTAGAAGATTGAGAAATATATGAATATGAAATTGAGTTTGACATATATTCATACTCATATACATATTCGGGATGCAGTTTGATTAAAGGATTGAATTGCACGATAACTAACCACTGAAGGGTTTTTTTGGTATTTCTACCAAATTCCATATTTTTCGGGTAGACATGACACGTTGCTAGACGTCAATCTTGTCTTATAGGTTTGATCGAATTAAAGAGTTTAATTCGATCACCAATTAGAAAGGATTCTAATTGTTAAGTTCGGGTTCGCGCAGTTTGGACTTAAATCAATTAGAAGAGTTCTAATCAAGTTGGGTCAACTCGCACTCACACCTATTGCTGGCTAAGTATGGAACCCAATGGATCACACACAAAAAAACTTATTAAGGGTCTAATTGGATTAGATCATGTTTGCAAGATAGACATCCTAACAGGTGTTGCAAACCCTTAGCTCTTGATTCGAATTGGATTCAAATCCGATCCTTAATTGATCTAATTTGATTAGATCATGTTCTAATATGGGTTAACCAAGAGTTGGCACCTAATTGGCTTGGTTTGAGTCTAATTGGATTAGATTTAATAAATCATTCAATCTAGACCGTTAAATCTTGATCTACCGTTGGATGAAGACATAATGGAGAGTTGGTTTAACCCAATTGGATTGGGTTAGAGGATGGCTATCATAATTGACCATTGGATCTTAATCCCACCATTGGATGAAGACATATTGGGTCAAGTGAATGGCGCCTTGCATTGGAGCCCTTGGATCATCATCATGAAAGATCAAGAGGTGAGGCATGATGGACATGTGATTAGCATGTGATGTTGACTTGGTCAAAATATGGCACCACATGAAAGGACATATCATTTGATACACCTCCTCACTTGATCTGCACCTCCTTTTATTTGAAATGGCTCTTTAGATGATGCCCTTTCATGAGAGGATGTGTGGATGGGATGCATCCCCTGGAGATGCATCCCTATACCTATTATAAATAGGCTAGCACTCCATGGGCCGGTTTCATCATTCCAACTCCACCCCACTCCTCTCTTCTTTCTTTCTTACATTAGTTTCTTTCTTTCTAGCATTGCTTCTAGTGTGTCCTGAGCCAAGACAAGGTGGTCTTCTTTAGGACAAAAGGATTAGAAGTGATTTTAGAAGGTTAAAAAAAAATAGAAAGAAAGGAAAGCAAGCCATTAGAGTTCTTTAGAAGAATTCTGCATTAAGGATCAAAGTCTTTGGAGCTTAAGACTTAAATCAAGTTTTCGTATGGATCAACGTTGGAGGGTGAACACTTGGGCACCTAGTGAAAATTCTGCACATTGGATTAGCGTTAGAGGTATTCTTCTATTTCTGTATTTATATTATATTATTTGATTGCTTCCATTAAGGTGATCTTGGCTTATAAGGGTTTTATGTTAAGGAACTTTATCAAAAAAATTTTAAAATTCCTAGCTTCCGCTGCCCATTATAGCATGCTAGAACCCTACACTTCCCTTAGTGAGGGACAATCCACCAATAGGCCTCCATTGTTCAATAGAACTAACTACACCTATTGGAAGGCTAGAATGAGGATATTTATCCAAGCCCAAGACTATGATGTTTGGAGCATTATAGTTAATGGACCATATACTCCTTCTATCTATGAAGATAACATTGCCATACCCAAGCTTGAAAAAGATTGGGATGATAACGATAGAAGGAAGGCACAACTAAATGCCAAAGCAATGAATGCTCTTTATTGTGCCTTGGATCCTAATGAATTCAATAGAATCCCTACTTGCAATTATGCAAAAGAGATATGGAATAGACTTGAAGTGACCCACGAGGGCACAAATCAAGTCAAGGAATCTAAAATAAACATGCTTGTTCATAAATATGAACTATTTAAAATGGAGTCTAATGAAACCATCTCTTGCATGTTTACTCGATTTATTGATATTATCAATGGCCTAAAAAGCCTTGGCAAAAGTTATACTAACAATGATCTTGTTAGGAAAATTCTTCGCTCTTTACCAAGATCATGGGAAGCTAAAGTCACGGCAATCCAAGAAGCAAGGAACTTGAACAAGCTGCCACTCGAGGAGCTTCTTGGATCCCTAATGACGCATGAGCTCACAATGAAATAACACAGCGAAGAAGAATCCTCTCATAAGAAAAAGATAATTGCCCTCAAATCTACTTCTTCTAACAAAGATCTATCTTGCAGTAGCAGCAGTGAAGAAGAAGACAATGAGGAAGATGATGAAGAGGCTCTTCTCGTGCGAAAGTTCAGAAGATTCATCAACCGGAAGAAGTCCTTTCATCAGAAGAGAGGTTCCTCAAGTTCCTTCAACAAGGATAAAGGTGAGGAAAGGAAAAGTGAGGGAATCGGATGCTATGAATGCAAGAAGCTGGGACATTTCAGAATCGACTGTTCCTTGCTGAAGAAGGACAACAAATACAAGAAGAAGAAAGCTCTTGTCTCTACCTTGACAGACTTCGATCAATCATCATCTTCATTGGATGAGGAACAAGAGGAAAAGGCCATTCTTTGCTTTATGGCAAATGAAAATGAGGTAACATCTGAAATTCATTTAGATTTCACTTTTGAAGAATTATATGATGCCTTTAATGAGCTAATGGATGAGTATAAATCAATAAATCTTAAAAACAAAGATTTGAGGCTAACTAATCAATCCTACAGTCATAAAAATGATAATCTGATTAAGAAAAAAGATTCCATTGTTAAGGAGAACTTAGAACTTAAAACAAGCAACCAATTGCTAACTCAAAAGAACTGTACCCTAATTAAAGATAAAGAAAGACTAACTAAAGAAATTTCAGAGCTTAAAAATAATAATCAAACTCTAAAAGATAATCTTACAAAAGACTTAAGCTTACTAAAAATAGAAAAACTGAACTTAATAAAAGAACTTGAAAAATATAAACCTATTGTTGAGAAGTTTACCTATAGCTCCGAAAAATTAGAAATGATTCTTTATAGTCAAAGAGCTGTGTTTAATAGAGCTGGTTTAGGGTATAAGCCTAAGAATAAGCAAAAGTTTCTTAAAAACTTTTTTGTAAAAGCTAGGGAAAGTAAAACTAAAAATATAACCTATTTTTGCTGTGGAAAAGTAGGACATAAAGCTAATGTGTGTGACCATAGAAAAATAGAAGCTAAAAGAAAAATTAAAAAGGTTTGGGTTCCAAAAGGAACAAACATAGCTAACCTTGAAGGACCCAAGAAAACTTGAGTACCTAAGATTATATGATTTCCTTGTGTAGGAGTGTCTTACAGCCAAGCTCAATAAAAATTGTTGGTACTTGGATAGTGGCTGCTCAAGACACATGACGGATGACAAGGAGCAATTCTTCGTCCTAGAACCTAAGAAAGGAGGTGTGGTGACTTTTGGAGATGATAACCAAGATCACATCATGGGTATTGGTAAGATACAAATCACACCTTCAACCTTTATTGATAATGTTCGGTTTGTAGATGGTCTTAAGCACAATTTAATTAGCATTAGTCAACTATGTGATAAAGGCTTTGATGTATTGTTTAAGCCATCTATGTGCATCATAACCAACTCAACTAACAATAGTTTAGTTTTCAAAGGACTAAGACGTGGCACTGTTTACGTAGTAGATCTTGATGATCTTGCTAAAAATAGCTACTGCTTTGTAGCTAATGATACTAAGTTGGTGAGGCAAGTTGGTTATGGCATCGTAAATTATGTCATGCAAGCATGGACACATTATCTAAATTAGTTAAAAGAGATTCCGTGATTGGTTTGCCAAAGCTGAAATTTGAGAAAAACAAAATCTGTAAAGCATGTCAATTTGGCAAACAATCTAGAAGCTCTTTTAAGTCCATAAATTGTGTCTCTACAACTAGACCCCTTGAGCTACTTCACATGGACCTTTTTGGACCAACTAGGACCATAAGCCTTGGTAGAAAGAAGTATGGACTTGTCATAGTTGATAATTTTTCTAGATACACATGGATCATGTTTTTAGCTCATAAGGATGAAGCATTTTCAGTTTTTAAGAAATTCCACAAGGAGGTATCAAATACAAAAAATAGTTCAGTTATAGCAATTAGGAGTGATCATAAAATGAAATTTGAAAATCATCTATTTGATGAATTCTGTAGTAAAAAGGGAATAACTCATAATTTCTCTGCACTTAGAACACCACAACAAAATGGAGTTGTGGAAAGAAAGAATAGAACCCTAGAGAAAATGGCTAGGACCATGTTGTGTGAAAGTGACCTCCCAAAGTATTTTTGGGGAGAAGCCATTAACACATCATGTCATATAAGAAATAGTGTTCTATTAAGACCAGTTATAAAGAAAACACCTTACGAACTTTGGAGAGATAGAAAGCCCAAAGTAAACTACTTTCATATGTTTGGCTGTAGGTATTTCATTCATAATAATGGCAAAGATAACTTAGGTAAATTTGATTCCAAATCTGATGAAGGTATCTTTTTGGGATATTCTACATCGAGTAAGGCTTATAGAGTCTTCAACAAAAGAACCCTTGTTATTGAAGAATCCATTCATGTTGTTTTTGATGAGTCTAATGATGCTTCCTCCAGTAAGAGAGTAGTATTTGATGATGATACAGGAATAATTGAAGAAAAGATGGATCACATGAATCTACAAGAGGATGAACCCAAGCAAGTTGAAGAAACTTCAACAAGCCAAGAGGTAATTGCCGAACATGGGTTTACAAAGGCTTGGAGGTATGTTCACGATCACCCTAAAGAGTTAATCTTAGATGATCCATCTCAACCTGTTAGAACTAGAGCCTCTCTTAGAAATTTAAATAATCATCTTGCATTTGTTTCACATTTAGAACCTAAAAACATTGAAGAAGCTGAAAGTGATGTAAATTGGATAAATGCTATGCAAGAGGAACTTAACCAATTTACAAGAAATAAAGTATGGAACTTAGTTGAAAGACCTACTGAATACTCAATAATAGAAACTAAATGGATATACAAAAATAAACTTGATGAAAATAGAGTTGTGGTTAGGAACAAGGCTAGACTAGTAGCAAAGAGCTATAATCAAGAAGAAGGTATAGACTTTGATGAGACTTTTGCTCCTGTGGCTAGACTTGAGGCAATTAGATTGTTACTAGCATTTGCATGTTATAAAGATTTCAAATTATTTCAAATGGATGTAAAAAGTGCCTTCTTGAATGGGTATATTAATGAGGAGGTTTATGTAAAACAACCTCCTGATTTTGAGAATCATCAATACCCCAATCATGTTTATAAACTAAATAAAGCACTTTATGGTCTAAAACAAGCCCCTAGAGCATTGTATGAAAGACTTAGCAAATTTCTATTAGACCATGAATTTTCTAGAGGAAATGTTGATATAACCCTATTTTTGAAAAAGAAAAAAAAATATGTTAGTAGTGCAGATTTATGTAGATGATATTATTTTCGGTGCTACTAACAATCGTCTTTGCGAAGAGTTTGCTGAATTAATGCAGAGTGAATTTGAGATGAGCATGATGGAAGAATTGAACTACTTCCTCGGACTTCAAATCAAACAATCCAAGGAAGGGATTTTCATCAATCAAGCTAAATACATCAAGGAAATGCTAAAGAAGTTTGATATGGATGGAAACAAGTCAATTGGCACTCCCATGAGCTCATCATGCAAACTAGACAAAGATGAATCAGGTAAATCAGTAGATCAAAAGCTGTATAGAGGTATGATAGGATCATTATTATATCTTACAGCAAGTAGACCTGATATCATGTTTAGTGTATGCATGTGTGCTAGATATCAATCTAATCCTATCTAATAGGAACAAAAAATATAGGTCTATGGTACTCTAAAGAATCAAGCATAAACTTAATAGGGTACACTGATTCTGACTTCGCTGGTTGTAAACTTGATAGAAAAAGCACCAGCAGCTCATGTCAATTCTTAGGAGAGAACTTAATCTCATGGTTTAGAAAGAAACAAAACTCGGTTGCACTATCCACGGCGGAAGCCGAATATGTTGCTGCCGGGAGTTGTTGTGCTCAAATTTTATGGATCAAGCAACAACTTGAAGATTATGGCATTAAACAAGATAAGATTCCCATAAATTGTGATAATACAAGTGCCATAAATCTAACTAAAAATTCAATTCAACACTCAAGACTAAACATATTGAGATAAGACATCACTTCATAAGAGATCATGTGTTAAATGGTGATGTGATGCTTGAATTTGTTTGTACTGATGATCAACTTGCTGATATCTTCACAAAATCCTTGAGTGAAGATCGATTTTGTATCCTTAGAAGAGGGTTAGGAGTGATTGATCCATTTTTGTGATACTCTTCTATAATTCATTGATTTTGATGATTAGCTTATGTTGGATATAGGATTTCTCATCTATGGTCACCAAATCATTCCTTAAGTTCAAAAAATTTCCATATCTCTCTCCTTTGGCACGGAATTAACTGAGTTTCTGGTTATGTGCCAGAGTTCGAGTCGACTCGCACATGTTTAGGAGTCGACTCGAGGTCGAGTCGACTCGCGCATGTTTAGAAGTCGACTCGAGATCGGAAATCCGACTTTTAACCCTAAGCGAAAAGTTTTTTCTCCACTTCTATTTTCAGTCACCACTATTCAAAAAGCCCTAAAGTCGTCTCCTACATCGTCCCCGACCTTTTTTTGGCCCTTTCTCTCGTGTTTTCTCCTATTTTTTCTCATCCTTCCCTCGGTTTTTAGGTCAAAATGCCTAAAAAAGCTATTGTCCCGAGCCGGAAGAGACCTCTCACCGCGAGCGGCGTCGAGAGACGGTCTAAGGCATGGAACGAACCCATGAGGCTACCACCTCCGGTTCCTTCTCCGCCTAGGCCGGTTCCCTCGCGTCTGTGCGCCGGGAGGGTTGTCTCTACCGGGAGGAAAGTCAACTTTGACTTCCTCTCCCGGGAAGGGTTCACCTTAGGGCATCGTCTTAGGGCCTAGGGCTTAGAGTATTTTTGTTCACTTGACCTCCCTACATACCCAAGTTTAGTTAGGGAATTTTATGGGACCGTCACGCGGGGTGGCGGTGGTATCCAAGGGACTGTAGCAGGTGTCCCTATTTTCATTTCGGAGAACTTCATTGCTTGAGTCCTCCATCTCTCCCGAGAGGGGATTGCTCCTACACATCCATCTGATAGGACTGAGGCCCTTACGGCCATCTTAGGGAGCCCACCTCAATCCTCCATAGAGGAGGTGTTTGCAAATCAGCTTTCAGCTGAAATGCGACTCCTCCTAAGTATCATCTCTAGGACTCTCTTTCCTAAGACCGGAAGGTTTGACTTCATTTCTGAGAGAGACCTAGGCTTGATGTTCCACATTCTACAGGACATCCCCCTAAACTTTTTCAAACTCATCTATAGATATATCTGTGAACCCCTAAACAAACCTAGGTTGAGTCTTCCGTATGGCATGCTTTTCACACTCATCTTTAGGGAGTTAGAAGTTCCTATCCCTGAGGGAGAACCCTCTCGCTCCCTCTGTTGCCCAGTAGATACAACCCAAGAGGGGGGGTGAATTGGGTCTTTTAAAACTTTTATGCTACTTCTAAAACTTTTTGATTAACTATGCTAAGTTGTATAGATGCACAGTGAAAGTTAAACTTAGCAAGGGTATGATGTATAAACTTCGACTTGATTAAATATGCTTGCAACTAAAGGATGTGCAGATAAGAATTAAGCAAGCAATTTATCTAAGTAAGTAAGTGTGTTAGTTAGACTATAACAAGAGGCATTACAAACACAAAAGACATATAGTGGTTCGGTGTACCCCAGCACCTACATCCACTCCCCAAGACCTCTTGGGAATTTCACTATAATCCTACCGATTATAGCCGGTTGTTTTACAAGCTCACAACCCAACTTGTTGTTTTACGAGCGCACAACGAACTCAGTCGGTTTTCCCAGGCTCACCGACTAGAACCACTCCGATTGTTTTTCCGGGATCACAATCGAACCCTACTCGTTGGTTTTACCCTCGGCTCACCAACAAACCTAACACAGTTGGTTTTTCCTTTGGCTCACCAACAAACCTTACACAGTTGGTTTTCCCTTTGGCTCACCAACAAACCTTACACAGTTGGTTTTCCCTTTGGCTCACCAACAAACCTTACACAGTTGGTTTTCCCTTTGGCTCACCAACAAACCTTAACCCCTTGATTCAATCCCTTGATTGAATCAAGTTACAAGATATTAAAACAAAGTATAAAACAAAACAAAGCTTCTTAAGCAAGCAAATATAACAATATAAACAAATAGAGTAAAGAGAAGCCCTCAAACGAGTTTTGAAGATGGAGGAGCTCGGCTTCTTCTTTACTTGACCCTCTTCTGATTTGGCACGAGGTAGAGGATCACTGAGGCAGCACACGGATGGAGAGGAAGCTTTGGGATTCTCTTGGATGCTCTTCTTCTCTCTATTTCGCTTTGGATGGCCCTTTTGTGCTTATGGGAGATTTTCTTTGTAATCTCTTTGAGATCTCTTTCCTAGATGATCTCTCCCACTTCCATAAGTTCTCCCCAAGCTTTTTTCTTGTTTTTATAACTTTAGATGTCGTGGAAACAGGAATATAGCCGTTAGAGACAAGAAAAGAGCCGTTGGACACAGTCTGCACTTCCTGACAATATTACCGTTGGGATCGGAGTCGACTCGCGCGATCAGGAGTCGACTCGCCTGTTGCAGGAGTCGACTCGTGCTTTACTGGAGACGACTCGGCCACTATTCCAAATTTGAATTATGGTGCATCCTCGACTGGGAGTCGACTCGTCTTAACCCGGAGTCGACTCGCCAACTTCTGGAGCTGACTTGGCAATTTCGGAGTCGGCTCATCCACTGAAGTCCGTGGATCCAATTTTGAATTTTGTCCTCTCGAGTTGACTCGACTGTCCTGGGAGTCGACTCGAATCTCAGAGCCCGAACTCCCGATCCTCTGTCTTTTGGCTCGTCCAGTCTTGGAGTCGACTCGAACTTCCTTGGAGTCGACTCGGCTCTCAGTTTGCGAAACTTGGTCTTCTGCCTTTTTGATGTGAAGCTGTCTTGGAGTCGACTCGAGCTGTCTGGGAGTCGACTCGAATCTCAGAGGCAGTAACTTGGTTTTCTGTCTGTTGATGGTCGCGGAGTCTCGGAGTCGACTCGTGCAATGCGGGAGTCGACTCGAATCTCAGAGTCCCAAAAATGCTCTCTGACTTTTTCCTTGTGTTCCGCTGAGAGTCGACTCTTGCTTTCTTTGGAGTCGACCTACCAACCATCGGAGTCGACTCGCGTTCCACTGGAGTCGACTCGAATCTCAGACCCGAAAACTGCTCTCTGACTTTTCTGCCTGTGACTCCTAGGAGTCGACTCAAACTTCTCCGGAGTCGACTCGGTAAACATTGGAGTCGACTCGAAATCCTCAGGAGTCGACTCGAAGACTATTCTTTTGAATTTTTCCTTTGATTTTACTCCTCCAAATTGAATCCTTTGAACTTTAAGCTTGGGCCAATAAATTGTAGCTTTCTTCCAACTTGAGAGCTTTGGAGGCCTTCTTCCAACTTGCTATGTTCCTTGCAAAATAAATATCTTTCTCCTTGCAACATAAACATTAGTATTTATACTTCAAGGTTTTGTGATCATCAAAATCAATCTTTGGGTCATCAATCTCCCCCTTTTTGATGATGACAAAACTTGGAGTATATGCAATATAAAAGATATTGTTTTCTAGAAGTAATACATAGCTAAGTTGCATGAAGTAGAAGACATGTATATTTAAAACATACTTCATGATAATGCTTTTAGATTTAATCAGCTTAACATAATCAACATATTTCAATTTCAGCTTTGTAATACAATTCAAAAACACAACGCATTATGAGCATATACTTAAAGATTTCTCCCCCTTTTTGACAACATCAAAAAGATAGTGAAACATTAAGCACAAAGATCAGAATGCTCATATATTTCTTTTCCTTATTGTACTCTGATTTGCAAGTCAAATTATTGCAAGGATATGAATCATATAACTCAAGGCAATAATATTAGAATCAGATTAATGAGCATAGATCAGAGCCAATTAAGATAATTTCAGAGCAGAACACATCGAATGTGATACCACATAAGATAGGAGCAAGGGGTAGCTCCGAACCACTATAAGATAGTTTTCTAAGCAAGTGTAGGTGGAATCTTTCTTAAGTTAATTCAAGAAGTACCACACGAATGGAAATCTAACTTCTCTTCAATAATAAGTATGAAAGCTTGTTCATTTAGGACCTTTTGCCCAATCTATTAAGTATTTTATCAACCATGAGAGCAATTTAATTAATTTTCTTAATGATTTCAAAGTTCTTTTATGATAATAGGAGCATTGGGGCACAAATATCAAAATATACATTCATGCAATTTTTGATACATCTTAGAGCTCTTTTAAAGACTTTCTTTTATTTCTTTAGAAAATAAGCACAATTTGATACATAAAATAATGAATTTGCACAAAATTGAAGTTCCAAAAAGCAAGCCAATTAGAGCTCATTAGTGAAGTTTAAAAAATAGATTTTCTAAGAGATACTCAAGAAAATTTAACACATTATTCTCCCCCTTTTTCATTAAATTAGAGGCTCTTAAGATTTGCAATTTGGTTCAAGAGTGATACTAACCAAATAACACGCCTCAAGGTGTATCATAAAGATTTTCAAATTTAAATTTCAGATGATACATATTGGAGAGTATTAGAATCAGTTTTCATTTAGTATTCTTTCTCTCTCCTTTAGTTATAGATTTATGCGATTAAGTTCCATAAGACCTCTCCTTCTGAAATTTTCTTTCTCCCCCTCAATTGATCATTCCATTTAAGAGTTTAGAATCCTAAGATAATGTTCAATAAAATTGTCAATCTCAAAAATATATTTTCTATAAGTTTCAGCTTATTTTCATAAGACTCAAGGTTTGAGATAAGACAACCTTTATAGAACTCATCTCAAGGTAATTAAAGCATGTCTTGCAATATAAGGAGGTTCATCAAAATCAATCCATAAAATTCAAAGCATGCATCAAATTAAAATATCTTTAGGATAAGATACTGAATATCTAAAACTCCCCCTCAAAAGATGCATTCCTCTTTAATCATTCTTTTCTTTTGATATCAAGAGTGTAGAGTGATCTAGAATTATTCAAAATTTATAGTAATCACTCTTCCTAATCCTTTAAGAACAAGTTATGCTTTCTCCTAATCTTAGAGAAAATGTATAGAAATATTAATCAGAAAATGATTCAATTGAAGCTCAATTTCTTTCAAAAGCATTTACATTTTCTTTCTTTTAGAATCATTTGAGTGAGCTGGAATATTTCTAGTTTTAAGATCATTCACTCTATTGATGGAAGTTTTTAATAATGTAGGGGAGAAAAACATATAGATGATCATTGAGGTATATATATTTATAGAACTCAATTTCTTAATCATAGTTTTTCAGCAATGTATACATGAAACACAATAAATCCTTTTAATATCAAAATAAAATCATATATTTAGAAATTTTTGTTTGCAATCAAGATCATCGAAAGACACATCATTTGAACCAATATTAGTATACTTTGAAGATAAGAAATGATATGTTTCGGATGCGTATCGGAGCAATCACCAAAGGCATCAAAATTAATTCTGTTTTTCTTAAAGTAAGACTTTATTTAAAAATCACATTTAGTTTAAGCTTTTATACAAAATCAGATTCTGAATTACATAGGATTTTCAATAAAGGCTTTCAAAATCATACTTTGAGATATGTATCTTCCACATTATAGCTCATCTTAAATGATTACAATTGAAAATACATATTTCAAACATATAAGAACATATTCAGAATCTTTGTATTAAATATTGAGTTTTGGTACGAATTTGAACATTATATACCAAATTTAGGCAAGTTGAAGGATAAAACAAAATCAATTCATTTTTCCTAAATAGATATATCCTTCTCTTCCCCTTTTTTTTTTACAAATTTTATTCTACTTTCAGATTTTAGAGATGATTGTGAATGACAAATCTGAAATAAAATAAAAATAACTTCATATAGTACTTCAAACATTCAATCATGGAACATTACAAAATCTTGGGAATTCATAATTCAGAACATCAGGCCACATGCAAAATATGTTATGTGTTAAGTCATGCATTAAAATAATAAGAACACGCATGTCAAGGATCAAAAGCAATTCTTTTCAAATAAACTCTCCCTATTTAAATATAATCTTGCATTGATTTCATCCTTAAATTATGTTTTCAAGTGATAAAAAAAAATGACTTGATTCTTCTTATATACTTTCATTTACTTTGTCTTTCATTTTTTACTTTCTTATGTTCTATACTCTATTTACTCCCTATCCGGTGGAGTTGGGAAGGGGCACGAGGTACTACCACTAGCCTCCCTCTTGTGCCGTCCCTAATATGCCCTACACCGAATAGTTGGGTCAAATAGTGCCGGGTACTACCACTAGCCTCCCCATTGGCACCATCCCTATGATGAGCAATATAGAAAGGTTAAAATGTTCACTCCAAACTCTCCCTGTTTGAGTGTAATTAATTATAGATTTTATTCCTTCCAAATGTGCCGAATATATTATGCTTGTTTTGCTTTTCCTTAAGATTGAAGTACTTGCCTTTGCTCAGATTTTTCATCTCTTGAACAATGTCCATTTTCTTTTCTTTATCTCTCTCTCTTTTCGTTATTCTCAAGTAATTTACATGAAAGAGCAGAATAAAGAAATAATCTTATGTATCATATAGATGTATATCATGCAAACAATATTTTCATTGTGCTCAAGGATTCATAACTTCTCACAAGTTATTTTACATCAAAATTTTAAGCATATACTTGTGTATTTCATGGTTATGATATAGGCAAAGAAATAATTTAGTTTGGGCAAACCATGAAATAATTTCTAAAGTATAAGTCAGTCAATACATATATAGACATGATATCAAAAATTAATAATTAAAGAATTTAATCATGCCATAATAAGATTTAAGTTATTGACTTTGCTCAATTAATGTATGAGAGAGGTATCTAAAATTACCTATTCATTCTATATTCTTCAAGCCAAATACCTACTAGATTTCTTATGTACGAACTTTTGGCTGAAGGAGGTCCTCTCTCTTGTTTGCATGTGAATGTTTATTGTATCTTACATGGAGATATCCTTCAAGTTGAAATCTCTCATTTTCTTGCTCAAGGATCCTGCATTAATAACAAACTCCTTTTCTTTCTTGAAAGAAAGTCATTAGTTTCTTCAAGATACAAAACATTCATAAAGCATATTTCTTAACTAGGTAACTCAACATAAGATATGATAATAATTGAATGTCGAGTCACTTTACTCAAGAGATTGCCTAAAAATAAGCAAATATATGTCACTTGAACTAAGGAGATAGTTTCATTAACCAAGATGGTTCAAGGACAAGCATGTGAAGCAATGGGAAGATTCATCAAGATCAAATCGATTTCTTATTTTCAACATCAATTTAGCTTAGATTCTATTTGCTTAAGATAATTATCAATAAGGCATGCTAGCTAAGTTTTGATCAAATTGCCTTAAACAATTGTTTCTATCAAAATTCAGATTATGATTCATTTGTTATCAATAAATTATGATTCATTAGAGTTAGATTGAAGTCTTGTACAAGGGCACATAATGATCACACAATCTGGTCTATTAGGTATATGATAAAATAATTATTCTATCATGCTTTTGATGCTTGTTCCAAATCACAAATTGCTTTATCATATTTGTAATGAGTGTTTTCAAATATGGTGGTTATCTAACATATATAAAGTAAGCACATAGGAGTCCATTCTACACACTCATTTGATAGGATATAACGTTTATAAAGCAAACAAATGATAAAGGTGATTTTTACTTCTAATCATGCAAGAATCTTATCAAGATCTATTTCATCTTTTCTTGATTTAATCTTTTAGTAGTCATCATTAAGTGTATATCTGAAAAATCCAATTTGGTTCTAATTAACAAGTTTTTCAGATTGTTATATGTAAAAGATTTAACCATATAATTTGATTTTAGTATTTTGATAATAGATCATTAGTCTCATAAAGAATAAAATGAATTGATACTTCTACATCTAGAATTTTTCATGAATGTTCTATATGCATTGCTTGATGAATGATATCCAAGGATAGAAATATCTTTATTAGATTTGGCATTATTTTTCAAGAGAACATATCAAGCATAACATGTACGACTGAAAAATATGAGAGATACGCAATAGTTCGTTTTCTATTTTTCAGAAGATCAAAAGAAGTTTTCATCAAAGATAGATCTAATAGAAGTCATATGTATGACAAGCAGTGATGATAGCTTTTAAAAATCATTTAAGTAGATGACTATCATACAACATTGCCTTTTTCAATTCTTCAAAGATTCTATTAATCCTATTTTACCTATAGTATTCTTGGTGCAGAAAGAATTGTATTCAATATTATTTTCTGTGCATAACTTAACACAAAAATTGGTTTTCAAAACTATGCCGTGATTCATAGTTTGCAAACCTTTATCATTTGATCGCTTTTTGTGAGTTTGTGCCAATGCAGAAAATATTTCAATTTGAGTGCCAAGAACAAGGCTAATGTAAGCTTTTGAAAAATTAGTGTTGGAAACAACATCTCTAGATTTAGAAATTATTTTTGTTTGTTTCTTAGTTAGCATGCATAGTAAAACTTTGACCTTTAAGAGGATAATCTAAGTAAGCCTATGGCAAGGTCTTTTGAGATTAAGTACATACTAGCATGAGCTGATTTCATATGCCAAATATGGTTTCTTTAATCTTGGTATTCATAGTGCATATATTCAAAAGCATACCAAGTACACATTATCATATCTATGATCAATAAACAATAATGCCATAGATAAAAACTCTCAATCAAGCATATAGAGAATTCATAGAGTTATTCTTAATAAGTTGATTAATCATTTAGCACCTTATCCAATAGTGAGTAAAATGAAATGATTTGATTATATTTCCAAAGGTATTTTCTATATCACAAAATTGATCACTACTAGCAAATCATATCAAATACTAAAGCACAAATAATGATGAGATGCAAGAATTACTGATTTCATTATTTTATTTTGGTAATAACTTTTTAAGTTTCTTTATGTTCCATGGGTACCTTGGTACACCTATGTGTACATCCTCATTTTCTCATTTTGGGTACCCAAGCTTGCTTGAGTCCTTGAGAGTTAGGATATATGGTTCCTTTTGGAACCCATATCTGTTTAATAGTAATAACTTTACCATTTGATTTAATTATACTAGAACGATAGGTAAAGTTGTTATTCCCATCCTTTTCATTTTTGAAATAAGTTATCTTATTTAATGGTTTGCTTGGTAAATTGATAACCTTTTTCTCTAGAGATTTATGGTTAAGTGAAGGAGTCAAGCTAAATTTTGATTTATCAAAATCAGCATGTTGGCTTTCAAACATCATTTTTAATCTTTCTGAGCTTACGGTGAATTTGTTAATACAAGATTTTAATTGATTAATTTCTTCGCTTAAGTTTTGATTTTCTTTAATTAAGCTATGATTTTTCTGAATCAATTCTTCTGAAAATGACCTTAAGCTTTCATTTTCAAAATTTAGTTTCTCTTGTGTTTCATCATTAGAATTTCTTTCTTTTGAAATTTTCAGATTTAGTTTCTTAATATTTTTATTCTTTACAGCTAATTTTCTACATTCACCATACAAATCATGGAAAGCATTTAATAATTCATCATAAGAAAATTCTTCTTGAAAATTATTTGATGTAAGAGTAGATTCAGTTTTTACCTTGTCTTCTTGTGCCATAAAGCACAAGTCAGTTACCTCTTGTAGTTTCTTGGAGCTAATATCATCATTGTCGCTCCTAACTTTTATTTTCTGGCTTGACTCTTTCTTGGTCAAGGCTTTCTTCCTTTTTATCTCTTTCTTCCTTTCTTCTTGCTTCCTTTTCTTCTTTGTCTTTAGGAAGCTGATTTGCCTCGGAGTCGACTCGGACCTTATTGGAGTCGACTCGGTGAACTTGAGAGTCGACTCTGAGATACTTGGAGTCGACTCGACTGAGGAAGATTCAACACCCTTTTCTGCAGTCTCATTGTTAGTATATATTTGTAGCACATGTGAGCTAGTCTGAGATTTATCATAAATATTTTCTAAAGTATCCCAGATCTCCTTAGCAGATAAGCATGCAGAAATTTCATTAAACTTCGTTTCTTGAATAGCACAATATAACATGTTCATAGCATTAGCGTTCAATTGTGTTAAGTCTTTTTTATTAATAGTTTGTGAGAGTGTGTGAAGGTCATTTGTTATGATTTTCCATAAATAATAGTTTTGTGATTGAATAAAAATGCGCATGCGTATTTTCCAATGTGTATAGTTTATGCCATTAAATAGTGGAGGTGTATCAATTGATTGTCCTTCTCCTAGAAAACTATCTATTTGAGTTGTCATGATCTTTGGCTCTAGTCGGTTAAGACTACAAATAATATTTGAGCACCTGCTCTGATACCACTTGTTGCCCAGTAGATACAACCCAAGAGGGGGGTGAATTGGGTCTTTTAAAACTTTTATGCTACTTCTAAAACTTTTTGATTAACTATGCTAAGTTGTATAGATGCACAGTGAAAGTTAAACTTAGCAAGGGTATGATGTATAAACTTCGACTTGATTAAATATGCTTGCAACTAAAGGATGTGCAGATAAGAATTAAGCAAGCAATTTATCTAAGTAAGTAAGTGTGTTAGTTAGACTATAACAAGAGGCATTACAAACACAAAAGACATATAGTGGTTCGGTGCACCCCAGCACCTACATCCACTCCCCAAGACCTCTTGAGAATTTCACTATAATCCTACCGATTACAGCCGGTTGTTTTACAAGCTCACAACCCAACTTGTTGTTTTACGAGCGCACAACGAACTCAGTCGGTTTTCCCAGGCTCACCGACTAGAACCACTCCGATTGTTTTTCCGGGATCACAATCGAACCCTACTCGTTGGTTTTACCCTCGGCTCACCAACAAACCTAACACAGTTGGTTTTCCCTTTGGCTCACCAACAAACCTTACACAGTTGGTTTTCCCTTTGGCTCACCAACAAACCTTACATAGTTGGTTTTTCCTTTGGCTCACCAACAAACCTTACACAGTTGGTTTTCCCTTTGGCTCACCAACAAACCTTAACCCCTTGATTCAATCCCTTGATTGAATCAAGTTACAAGATATTAAAACAAAGTATAAGACAAAACAAAGCTTCTTAAGCAAGCAAATATAACAATATAAACAAATAGAGTAAAGAGAAGCCCTCAAACGAGTTTTGAAGATGGAGGAGCTCGGCTTCTTCTTTACTTGACCCTCTTCTGATTTGGCACGAGGTAGAGGATCACTGAGGCAGCACACGGATGGAGAGGAAGCTTTGGGATTCTCTTGGATGCTCTTCTTCTCTCTATTTCGCTTTGGATGGCCCTTTTGTGCTTATGGAAGATTTTCTTTGTAATCTCTTTGAGATCTCTTTCCTAGATGATCTCTCCCACTTCCATAAGTTCTCCCCAAGCTCTCTTCTTGTTTTTATAACTTTAGATGTCGTGGAAACAGGAATATAGCCGTTAGAGACAAGAAAAGAGCCGTTGGACACAGTCTGCACTTCCTGACAATATTACCGTTGGGATCGGAGTCGACTCGCGCGATCAGGAGTCGACTCGCCTGTTGCAGGAGTCGACTCGTGCTTTACTGGAGACGACTCGGCCACTGTTCCAAATTTGAATTATGGTGCATCCTCGACTGGGAGTCGACTCGTCTTAACCCGGAGTCGACTTGCCAACTTCTGGAGCTGACTTGGCAATTTCGGAGTCGGCTCATCCACTGAAGTCCGTGGATCCAATTTTGAATTTTGTCCTCTCGAGTCGACTCGACTGTCCTGGGAGTCGACTCGAATCTCAGAGCCCGAACTCCCGATCCTCTGTCTTTTGGCTCGTCCAGTCTTGGAGTCGACTCGAACTTTCTTGGAGTCGACTCGGCTCTCAGTTTGCGAAACTTGGTCTTCTGCCTTTTTGATGTGAAGCTGTCTTGGAGTCGACTCGAGCTGTCTGGGAGTCGACTCGAATCTCAGAGGCAGTAACTTGGTTTTCTGTCTGTTGATGGTCGCGGAGTCTCGGAGTCGACTCGTGCAATGCGGGAGTCGACTCGAATCTCAGAGTCCCAAAAATGCTCTCTGACTTTTTTCTTGTGTTCCGCTGAGAGTCGACTCTTGCTTTCTTTGGAGTCGACCTACCAACCATCGGAGTCGACTCGCGTTCCACTGGAGTCGACTCGAATCTCAGACCCGAAAACTGCTCTCTGACTTTTCTGCCTGTGACTCCTAGGAGTCGACTCAAACTTCTCCGGAGTCGACTCGGTAAACATTGGAGTCGGCTCGAAATCCTCAGGAGTCGACTCGAAGACTATTCTTTTGAATTTTTCCTTTGATTTTACTCCTCCAAATTGAATCCTTTGAACTTTAAGCTTGGGCCAATAAATTGTAGCTTTCTTCCAACTTGAGAGCTTTGGAGGCCTTCTTCCAACTTGCTATGTTCCTTGCAAAATAAATATCTTTCTCCTTGCAACATAAACATTAGTATTTATACTTCAAGGTTTTGTGATCATCAAAATCAATCTTTGGGTCATCACCCTCAGATACACTGACCACATGGATGAGGGGACTCTCCACCAAATGGGTTTTCACAAGGTGGAGGGTGTCTGGGTTAGGAAAACATCCACATCCACACCATCTGACCCCACTACTCATCATTCACCTAGCTCTGATCATGACCAGGACCACTCCACAGATCCTTCTACCTTCCTATCCACATCTGGTCCTTCAGTCCCTGCTGAGCCATCTATTTCAGCTGGACCCTCTACCGTACCACCACCTCAGCAGCCCCTAGAAGTAAGGATCAGCACTGAGCAGCTCCGGGAGCTGAGAGATGAGATAGTGAGGAAGCTGAGAGGTTCACACAGCCAACCCTCCACTGACGTCATTCCCTCCACAGCAGCAGTATCCATGATGATAGCAGATCTTAGGGAGGAGATGTCAAATATGAGGAGCCTAGTCCAGGGTCAATACTTGAGCCTTACAGCCATAAAGGAAGATACGAGGCAGATGCGAGACAGCATCAGAGAAAAGATGGGCAGGCAGAGTAAAGGAGCGGAAAGGCTTGCAAATGCCGTGATCTTCAAACTTAACTCCATCCAAGAAAGTGTGACCCAACTAGCGGAGACACAGGCTAAGGCAACCTCAGAGATCATCATGCAGCTAGAAAATGTATCTGAGGGGATGAGCCTGGTCCTCTGATCTAGCTGACTAAATTTGGGAGCCTCATCCTCCTTCTCTACTAGACGATCCTAGTTGCATTTCTATTTTTATGATGTACAGTCCTTTGTGGACTTTCTGAAATGTATTCCATCTTGAATTTAATACAATGAATAGAGATTTTTTTTCAAAAAACTGTGCAATTTGACTTGTTATCTCTTTCTATGTAATGTGCTTTTTGCTATGATGACAAAAAGGGGGGGAAAATATGATGTATTGAACATAAAGTAAAGGAAATCACTAAACAAAAAAAAAATCCTTAAAGCAAAATGTAATTTATTCTTAGTGGATTCGATACCTCGAGACTCATTATCCCTCTGTTGGAGTTCCTCAAGGAGTAATCTCCAGAATCTATTCAAGGAATATTCGGAGATTAGTTGAATCATACTCAAGAAAAAATTATCATATTTTTCCTCTGAAAGTAAGAATTTAAGCTCAAAAGTTTCAAAACATTAAAAGAAAATTCAGAAAAATTGAACTAGATTTAAACAAAATTGAATGCACATATTGAGGGGGAGAATCTGAAATCTAAAGAAAGCAAAATCATTAAACACATATAAGCCAAACAATTGATTGCATGATTTGAAGGCTTATATAATTCCAAATGAAAGGGGGAGCTTTAATTTCAGGATTTACTGATTCATACCTTTCAATTTTGGATAAATTAAATAACTAGACATTTGAATTCATTTCAAAACTTTACTATGAATCACCTCTTGGTTGAGCAATTCACTTTACAAATACTCAATGTTTTGTCATCATCAAAAAGGGGGAGATTGTGGAGTGATTGATTATATCCCTATTTGATTTTGATGAGCTCAAAGCATTTGAGTATATTTCATGTTATACTAATAAATTCAATCTAGTGTTTCAGGCGAATATATGTGAATTTATGTTTAAGTGCGTCGAGCCTTGGTTCAAAGTAATTTGGCTAAGTGTTGAACTCAATTGAACCAAAGTCTGAAGCTCGAGTCGACTCCGGAAGATTGCGAGTCGACTCTAAGTGTTTCAGAGCTTCTAGCATAGGCTCGAGTCGACTCCGGTACATTACGAGTCGACTCCGACTGAGAACAGACAGAAGGACAGAAAGATAAATTTAGACCCTATCACCGAGTCAACTCCGAAGATTTTGAGTCGACTCCGATGCTTGCCGAGTCGACTCCCGACGGTTCCGAGTCGACTCCAAAGGGTAACAGAAGAAAGACAAAACGATGTTTTTTAGACCTTGTTACCGAGTCGACTCCAGAAGGATGCGAGTCGACTCCGACGTTTGACGAGTCGACTCCTAATTATGCTCGAGTCGACTCTCAGAGAAAAGCAGACTGAAAGACAGAGAACCAAACTCAGTAACCCTGTGAACGAGTCGACTCCAAGAATTCCAGAGTCGACCCCCAAGTCAGCCGAGTCGACTCCAACAGAGTGCGAGTCGACTCCGAGGCAGTTCAGATCAACAGACAGAGGATCGGCTTTTCGGACTCTGAGAGCCGAGTCGACTCCAAGAGAACCCGAGTCGACTCGAGAGAGAAAAGCAGAGAAATATATCTCTGGAATCCTGAGAACGAGCCGTCTCCAAAAGTGCCCAGTCATCTCCAGATATTGGCGAGTCGACTCCAAGTTTGGTCCGAGTCAACTCCAGGACGGGACAACACTTTACTTTAAATCCTGAACAGTAGGCGAGTCGTCTCCAGTGAAGCATGAGTCGACTCCAACAACAGCCGAGTCGACTCCAGATCGAGCGAGTCGACTCCGACCCCAACGGATACATTGTCAGGATGTGCAGACTGGACAGAATGGCTACAAATTAGTGTCTAACGGCTATTTTCCATAGGGAATAGTTTAAATAGCCAGAGTAAACAGTAGTAGACAGGATTTGAGCTATTCTATTGTGTGCATTAAAGCTTTTCAACTACCAAGATCCTCTTGAGAGAAAATATAAGCAAAAGAAGGAAGAAGTGCATTCAACTCAACCCGACAAGTACTTCCTTCGCAATCAAGGCTCTACTACTGTCATTCAATCTTCTGTGCATTCAAGAGGAGACTCAGAAATCGAAAAGCCCCTACTTCCCCTTCCAAAATCTATTTGAGGGCTTCTAACCTTTCTCTATTAATATTGTTCACATTTGCTTTTTAGAAGCTTTTCTTGTGATTTTCCCAAACTATTTTTCTTACTTGATTCATTCAAGGGATTGAATCAAGGGTTGTAAGATTTGTTGGTGAGCCAAAGTTAAAACCAACGGTGTAAGGGTTTGATTGTGATCCTGAAAAAACAATCGGATGGTTCTAGTTGGTGAGCCTGTGAAAACCGACCGAGTTCGTTGTGATCTTGCGAAAACAACAAGTTGGGTTGTGAACTTGTAAAACAACCGGCTATAATCCTAGGAATTATAGTGAACTCCCAAGTGCGGTTTGGGAAGTGGCTGTAGGAGCAAGAGTTGGCTCCGAACCACTATAAAGTCTCTTGAGTTTGTATTGATTAATTGTCTCTTCCCCTCTCTCCATTCACTACATCTAGTAATCTATTTAACCTACTTGCAATAGATTTAATTAATTACTCATTAATTTTTAATTTATCAATAATTAATTAAAATCCAATTCACCCCCTCTCTTGGGTTGTCTCCTTGGGCAACACATATAGATATCTTCTTCAAGATATCTATTTAGAAAAGCAGTTTTCACATCCATCTGCCATATCTCATAATCATGATATGCTGCAATGGCAAGCAATGTTCGAATGGACTTCAGCGTGGCTACAGGTGAAAAGATTTCCTGATAGTCAATGTCTTCGCGCTGACTATAACCTTTCGCCACTAGCCTTGCCTTATAGGTCTCTACCTGGTCATCCGAACTTATTTTTCTCTTGTAGATCCATTTACATCCAATACGTACTACACCTTCTGGTCGATCTACTAAGGTCCATACTTGGTTGGTATGCATGGAGTCCATCTCTGACTTCATCGCTTCCAACCATTTCTCGGAATCGATGTCTCATATCGCCTCGTTGTAGCTATTGGGATCTTTAGAATGATCACTATTTCCCACAAGGAATACCTCCCCTACTTCCTCTATAAGTATACCTAGGTACCTTTCAGGAGGATGAGAAATTCTACTAGATCTATGAGGTGGAGGAGTTTCTACGTGTATTGGCTCAATGTGAATAGGTTCTACAGGTACAGTGGCACGTTGCTCTTTAGAGACTTTCTCTTTGAGCTCAATTTTTCTCCCACTGCCTTTATCAAGGATAAACTGTTTTTTCAGAAACATAGCATATCGGCACACAAATACTTTGTGATCCTCTGGGATGTAAAAATTGTATCCTAATGTCTCCTTAAGATATCCTATAAAACGAGCACTAACTATCCTAGCCTCTAACTTGTCCGCCTGTTGTCGTTTAACGTGGGCTGGACATCCCCAAATCTTGAGATGACCAAGACTTGGTTTCTTACCATGCCATATTTCATACGATGTGGTAGGAACAGACTTAGAGGAAACTTTATTCAATATATAAATTGCTGAAAGTAGGGCATCTTCCCAAAGAAATAAGGGTAAATCAGTGAAGCTCATTATGGACCTGACCATATCCAATAGGATCCGATTCCTCCTCTCTGACACTCCGTTGAGCTGAGGTGTTCCAGGAGGGGTCCACCGTGAAACTATACCATTTTTTTAAGATAATAATGAAATTCTCTACTAAGGTATTCGCCTCCTTGATCTGATCGAAGAACCTTAATAAGTTTTTTTGTTTGTTTTTCTACTTCATATCAGAACTCTTTGAACTTTTCAAAAGCTTCAAACTTGTATCTCATAGATACACATACCCATACCGAGAACAATCATCAGCAAATATTATGAAGTAAGAATAATCTTTTCTAGCTTGCACATCGAATGGGCCGCACACATCAATGTGTACTAGGATAAGTATTTCAGTGGACCTCTCCCCGTATCCTACAAAAGGTAATTTGGGCATTTTTTCTTGAAGGCAGAATTCACAAGTCGAATATGACTCAAAAGTCAATGAGCCTAGAAGCCCATGTTTTTCCAATTTGTTTATTCTGTCTTCTCCTATATGACCAAGCCTGAGGTGCTACAAATACTTTTGATTTATCTCATCTCTAGATCTTTTAGATTCTATGGTACTCACTATTTGCTTAGATACATTCACAGACACATTCAAATGTAAGTGATAGAGACTGTCAATTATAAAACCATGTGCAACCATTTTATTTCTCAAATAAACGGAATAGTAGTCTTTATTGAAATTGAATTCAAAATCTTTCTGTGCTAGAAAAGATACAGAAATCAAGTTTCTGCTAGCAGCAGGTACATAATAACAGTCCCTAAGTATCAAACTAAATCCAAACGGCAATCGCAGATGGTACGTGCCCATAGCAATAGCAGCAACTCTTGCTCCATTGCCAACCCAGAGGGTTATCGCACCTTCCGTAAGCCTTCTACTTTTCTTTAGACCCTGCATAGTAGTGCACAAGTGAGCACTAGAACCAAAATCTATAACTCAACTGGAAGTAGAAGAAAGCGTAAGATTAGTTTCAATAATGAGCATATCTGACATACCTTCAGAAGGTGTGTCACCATTCTTGCTCTTTATACTTCCCATATAGATTGGACAGTTCCTCTTCCAATGGCCGTCTTCGTTGCAATGGAAACACTTTCCCTTGTTTATGGCTTTTTTTTTTGGAATATCCTTCTTTGGCTTCTTCTCGGTCTTTTGCTTCTTTGCAGACTTCTTCTTCCAATTAGACTTTCTCTTGGAAGTAGAAGTCAACTCGGCAGCGAGAATTGTGCCTCTTGAACTCTTCAAGGCTCCCTCAGTTATTACCAACATATTTAACAAGTCAAGTTTGGTGCATTCAATCTTGTTCATATGGTAGTTTACAATAAACTGCCCATATGAAGAAGGTAGGAATTACAGGATCAAGTCAATTTGCAATTCATAGTGCATGTTCATGCCGAGCTTCTCAAGCTCCTCCAAGTCCTTTATCATGGTCAGACCATGATTATGGACAGACTGCCCATCGCGCATCTTAGCCTTGAAGATTCTCTTGGACACTTCAAATTTAGCTGTGCGACTCTGCTCACCATACAACTCTTGCAGGTGATGCAATATGTCCCTAGCAGTCCTCATGTTCTCATGCTGGCATTGTAGTTCATTGGTCATGGATGCCAAAATATAGCACCTAACTTTATTGTCTTCATCCATCCACCTAGCATGCGTCTCACGCTGCTCAGCATTCGGACGATTCGGTAAAACTGGGGCGTCATGGTCCAGTACATGCCCTAATTTCCCACAACTTAAGACAATTTTCAAGTTGTGGAGCCAATCTTTATAATTGGGTCCGGTCAATTGGTTGTTCTCAAGGATGTGGGTCAAGGGATTAGAGGCTGATATTTTTATCTGCAGAGAATAAAGATTCTAGTTAGAGTTTTGTACTTGAATTTGAATTTGTATTTGTTTTAAGAACTTTTAAAACAAACATCTCCCACTATTTTCTCGGATCTCCTACACTCCTCTAGTAGAGAAACAGAAACCTACGTCTCTAGGTTTCAAATGAGGTGCTACGGTCTCACCAATTTACATGCCATCTCACCTAACAGTTATTGGTGACACATAAATGATGAGTGTACAACTCTTTGTACAATGCTTCTTAAGCAAGTTGTAGCCTACTTGGTCTCCAAATCATAAGGGCCTCACCTAACAGTTATTGGTCTTGTTCCTTTGTTAAGTCAGACCCACCATAATTTCTGTATAAGTAAAGTCGTCATTGGGTCCTTACCTAACAGTTATTGGTCCCCAACCCTATCTTTACCCTACAACATCTCATGCTAATAGAGAGGTCTAGCCCTCCGATGCAATTTGCCCACTATGTCCAGCCGACACAAATTAACGCCGGAAAGGCCTTAGCAACTATACTATGGTGGAAGACCTCTAGACTTAATATTAGGTAATCTAGTCTTAGTGATTCCAACTTTGAGCTATTCATAGGAGGTAATCGATTAATTGGCGAGATAAGCAGCTGGAAGGCTCCCCTTACTCAGAAAGTAAGGTCCTAATTAAGTAACCACCTTTAATGCTTTTCTAGACACTAATTAGATCAATTAATCAAATATGGTTAGCTCAATGTATCGTTCACTCTCGACTGATTGTGGAGGTTTTAGGTCTCGAATAGGGTTTACATCTTATGTAAATATGAAACTGCTTTTATATGTTATGCATTTACATCTTATGTAAATGTCATATTGTTTAGGTTTACATCCTATGTGAATATGAAACCCTTTTGCATATGTGTTTACATCTTATGTAAATGGCATATTAGTTTAGGTTTACATCTTATGTAAATGTCCTAACCTATTTGGGTTTTTAATCACATCTCATGTAAAAATTGCTTAACAAATATATAAATCTCATGCATACATCAATTTCCCCTTTAAGCACAATCCTAAACAAAATTATCCTTTAATAAACATGATTCTATGATTTAATCATATCTTATGCATATTATGCATATATCAATTTTCTTTTAAGCATAGGCATAAATAGAAATTTATCTTTTATGATCATGAATCTTTGATTGAATCTTATTACATACTTCTTATGTAATTTCAGATCCAGAAATTTTAATCAATTATGCTATCAACTAAAATTCTGATCATGCAAGATATGATTTTAATTATTGCAATCTTATTATAATTAAAATTAGTCATGCAAGATCTAGATTTTTCAAACAAAAATCTGCATGCTGAAATGTTAAATTTCAGCATGCAGAAATTTCAGCAAGCATATAAATCTTTCAGATCTAAATTCAATCCTAATCAAGCCTATCAATTTTAATCTTAATCCCATAAACGCGGCTCTGATACCACTGTCGGATTATCCCCGCACGCATTGCGACAATCGCAGCAGAAAGACATGCGCGGGGTTGTTCATCTCATGAACGTTCTAGGGAACATAGATTTTAAAAGTTTTCTAGAGTTCTCTAACTCATATTTATGAAATCTAAAGCAAAGATTAAAATTAAAAGATTAGATTAATTTTAGATCTACTGCAATTCCTAATTGTATAGAATTTATAAAGATCTACTCTTTACCTTTGAGCGGGTAGAACTTCACCGCTATTTGATGATCTTAGGATTTCTGGTTCTCTTGAAGCCGCACAAGCGTCCGGCCTCTACAGGTATCCACACGATGTATAGATCACTCTAAGATCTCATCAGAGTGCTAGCTTTCTTGCAAAGACCACCTTTGATGGCTGATTTTTTCTCTTTTAATCAACTCCTTGATTACTTTGAGAGGAAGAAGAAGGAAGACGACGTATGTCGAAGGGGAGGAAGAAGAAGACGGCGGCTCTTCTTCTTTCTCTCTTGCTCACGCCAAAGGGAAGAAGGAGGGAGAGGGTGGCGGCAGCAGAGGGGCTTCAACGCACTCTATGTCCCACGCCAGGCCCTTTAAATAGGCATCTCATGCCCATACAAATAAGGAATGATTTTAGAGATCAATCACTCCTTGATTCATCCCTCCAAATTCCGAAACACCCCTTACTTAATTCTATCGCAACCCTTACTTAAAAGAGTTTGAAGAAAATCTAAGGGATATGCATGTGCCATGTGGCAATCCGCATGAACCAAAAGGAGGAGGAGGAGCATCTGCCCCTCCACATGGCGTGGGCCCATTAAAGGAAAGGAGGGGCGGATGCCCCTCCTTTCTTTGTGCGTGTGAGAAGGAGGAGGGGCGGACGCCCCTCCTTCTTTCCTTCTTTGCTCCACATGCATGGAGGGAGGGTTCCATCCCTTCCTTCCATGCGTGGGTCTCCCAATCTGTGGAGTGATTGATTAAAACCCCATTTGATTTTGATAAGCTCAAAGCATTTGAGTATAATTCTTGTTTACTAATGAATTCAATTAAGTGTTTCAGTGAAAATTCTGTCTACGTGTCTCTAGACTTGGTTCATAGTATTTTGGATAAGTTAAGAAGTCAGCCTGAACCAAAGTCTGAGACTCGAATCGACTCCTGAGTATCACGAGTCGACTCCAAGCGTATCAAGTTCACTGGCACGGGCTCGAGTCGACTCCAGATCAGTACGAGTCGACTCCGACTGAGAACAGACAGAAGAACAGAAAGCTTCAACTCAGAATCTGTCAACGAGTCGACTCCCAAAGTGCGCGAGTCGACTCCGATGTTCACCGAGTCGACTCCAGGATAGTAAGAGTCGACTCTCAGAGGAACACAAGAAAAAGTCAGAGAGCAATTTTCGGACTCTGAGATTCGAGTCGACTCCCGCAATATGCGAGTCGACTCCAAGACTCCACGACCATCAACAGACAGAAGACCAAGTTACTGCCTCTGAGATTCGAGTCGACTCCCAGACAGCTCGAGTCGACTCCAAGACAGCTTCACATCAAAAAGGCAGAAGACCAAGTTTCGGAAACTGAGAGCCGAGTCGACTCCGAGGAAGTTCGAGTCGACTCCAAGACTGGACGAGCCAAAAGACAGAGAATCGGGAGTTCGGGCTCTGAGATTCGAGTCGACTCCCAGGACAGTCGAGTCGACTCGAGTGGATCAAATTCAAAATTGGATCCACGGACTTCAGTGGATGAGCCGACTCCGAAATTGCCAAGTCAGCTCTAGAAGTTGGCGAGTCGACTCCAGGTCAAGACGAGTCGACTCCCAGTCGTGAAGGCAACTTTAATTCAAATTTGGAATAGTTGCCGAGTCGACTCCGGAAAAGCTTGAGTCAACTCCCGCTACAGCCGAGTCGACTCCTGATCGCGCGAGTCGACTCTAACCCACCAACGGACACATTGTCAGGCTGCGCAGAGTGTGCAGAACGGGCAGAAAAAGCTCTCTAACGGCTAGTTTCCGTGGGGGTTGGTTTAAATAGCCACAGAAGACTGTAGCAAGGCAGAGAAACCATTCCACTCCAAGTATTCAAGCATTCAACTCTGCAACTTGTTCTTCAACGAGAAAAAGGGAAGATCTGCATTTACTGAATCCACCTACATCTTCCCAGCAATTAAAGAAGCTCCTCCTGCATTCAAGTCGACTACACATTCAAGAGGAGACCGAAGTTTAAGAAGCCATTCCTCTTCTCCAACTTAAAAGCGTTTGAGGGCTTCTAAACTCCTTTTAGATTATATTGTCTTTAATCTGCTTTTGAGAAGCTTGTTTTTCTGTTTGTCTATTTTATTTACAACTTGTATTTGCTTGATTCAATCGGGGGATTGAATCAAGGGTATAGAGGTTAGTTGGTGAGCCTAGTTATTAAAACCAACGTGTGTAAGGGTTTGATTGTGATCCCGGAAAAACAATCGGGGTGGTTCTAGTCGGTGAGCCTGGGAAAACCGACCGAGTTCGTTGTGAGCTCGTAAAACAACAAGTTTGGTTGTGAGCTTGGAAAACAACCGGCTGTAATCCAAGGGGGTTATAGTGAATTCCCAAGTGAGACTTGGGGAGTGGACGTAGGAGCAAGGGTTAGCTCCGAACCACTATAAAACTTGGTGTTTGTGTTTGATTGTCTCTTTTCTTCTTCCTCTCTTATCACTCACAGCACATAGCATTTAATTAAACAACTTGCAATAGTTTTAATTAGTCATCCACAACGTTTTAAATATCTAAATTATTTTAAAACCCAATTCACCCCCCCCCCTCTTGGGTTGTCTATCTGGGCAACAAGTGGTATCAGAGCCTAAACTCTTCCACCCAAGAGTTAAAAGATCAAAATGACAACCCCATTTGGATCTTCCCACATTGAGGGTCAGTCCACCCAAAGACCCCCTTTCTTTAATGGATCCGACTACTCATACTGGAAGGCTAGGATGAGAATATTCATCCAAGCCCAAGACTATGAGATGTGGACCATTGTAGTAAATGGCCCATACATCCCATCCACATATGTAGAGGGTATCACGGTACCCAAATTAGAAAAGGATTGGGATGAACATGACATGAGAAAGGCACAACTAAATTCTAAAGCTATGAATGTGTTTTACTGTGCCTTAGACAGAAATGAATTCAATAGGGTCTCTACTTGCAACTCTGCAAAAGAGATCTGGGATAGACTTGAAGTGACCCATGAGGGCACAAATCAAGTTAAAGAATCCAAAATGAATATATTGTTTCATAAGTATGAACTATTTAAAATGGATTCTAATGAGACAATCACTAGCATGTTCACTAGGTTTACTGACATTGTCAATGGCCTAAAAAGCCTTGGCAAGAACTATACTAACAGTGAGCTTGTCAGGAAAATCCTTCGGTGTCTACCAAGGTCGTGGGAAGCTAAAGTGATGGCAATCCAAGAAGCCAAGGACTTGAACAAATTACCACTCGAGGAGCTTCTTGGATCCTTAATGACGCACGAGCTAACCATGAAGCAACACAACGAGGAAGAGTCCTCCCACAAGAAAAAGGTAATAGCTCTAAAATCTACTTCATCTAACAAGGAATTATCTTGCAGTAGCAGCAGTGAAGGAGAAGAACATGAGGAAGATGATGGTGAGGCACTTCTTGTGCGCAAGTTCAAAAAATTTATCAACCACAAGAAGGCTTATCATCAAAGGAGAGGCCCCTCAAATTCCTACCACAAGGACAAAGGTAAGGAAAGGGAAAATGAGGGGATTGGGTGCTATGAGTGCAAAAAGCCGGGACACATCAGAGCTGAGTGTCCCTTACTAAAGAAGGGCAGCAAGTACAAGAAGAAGAAAGCCCTTGTCACCACCCTATCGGACTCCGACACATCATCTTCATCATCGGATGAAGAACAAGAAGAGAAGGCCAATTTCTGCTTCATGGCCAATGAAAATGAGGTAACTTCCGAAACACAGCTTGATTTTACATTTGATGAACTTTATGATGCTTTTAATGAATTAATGATAGAATATAAGGCAATAAATCTTAAGAATAAAGAACTAAAAATAACTAATCAATTATACCTACATAAATACGATAAATTAGTTAAGGATAAGGATTTAATCACCAAAGAAAATATAGAACTTAAGACAAGCAACCAACTTTTAACTCAAAAGACTAATACCTTAACTAAAGATAATGAAAAACTAACTAAGAAATTTTCAGAATTTAAAAACCATAAACAAATCTTAAACAAGGATCTAACAAACAAACTAAATGATCTAAAAACAGAAAATCAAACACTAACTAAAGAACTTAACAAATACAAACCCTTAGTTAAAAAATTTACATATAGTTCTGAAAAGTTAAATATGATACTCAATAGTCAACGAGCAGTATTTAATAAAGTGGGTTTAGGATATAAACCAAGAAATAAACAAAAACTTCTTAGTAACTTCTTTGTTAAAGCTGGGGAAACTAAAACTAAGAAAATAACCTACTTTTGTTGTGGAACTATAGGTCATAAAGCAAATGTGTGTAATTTTAGGAAAGGTAAATCAAGAAGGAAAATTAAAAGGGTATGGGTTCCAAAAGGAACCAACTTGACTAACCATGAAGGACCCAAGAAAACTTGGGTACCTAAGTTGACATGATTTGCTTGTGTAGGAGTGTCTTGCAGCCAAGGTCAACAAAAACTGTTGGTATTTGGATAGTGGCTACTCAAGGCACATGACGGGTGATAAGGATCAATTTTTCACCCTTGAAGCTAAGAAGGGAGGTGCTGTGACTTTTGGAGACAACAACCAAGGTCACATCATTGGTATTGGTAAAGTTCAAATCACCCCTTCAACTTTTATAGATAATGTTAGATATGTTGATGGTCTTAAGCATAACTTGTTAAGCATTAGTCAATTATGTGATAAAGGATATGATGTTATGTTTAAACCATCACTATGCATTATAACAAACCCTAATGACAATAGTTTAGTTTTTAAAGGGATTAGACGTGGAAATGTATATGTTGTTGACCTAGAAGATCTTGCAAAACATAACCAATGTTTAGTTGTTAATAAAACTAAAGATAATGATGCTAGTTGGTTATGGCACCGTAAGTTAGGTCATGCAAGCATGGACACAATAACTAAACTAGTTAAAAGAGATTCCGTGATAGGTTTGCCAAAATTAAAATTTGAAAAGAACAAAATATGTGAAGCATGTCAATTTGGCAATCAATCTAGGAACTCATTTAAATCCATAAAATGTGTCTCTACCTCTAGACCTCTAGAATTATTACACATGGACCTATTCGGACCAACTAGAACAACAAGCCTAGGTGGAAATAAATATGGTCTAGTTATTGTAGACGATTACTCTAGGTACACATGGGTCATGTTCCTAGCACATAAGGATCAAGCATTTTCTGTTTTTAAGAAGTTCCATAAGGAAGTAACAAATGCTAGAGAGTCTTCAGTCATAGCCATTAGAAGTGACCATGGAACTGAATTCGAAAATCAGTCATTTGAGGAATTTTGTAGTAAAAAGGGGATAACCCATAATTTTTCTGCACCTAGGACACCACAACAAAATGGAGTTGTGGAAAGGAAAAATAGGACTCTAGAGGAAATGGCTAGAACTATGTTATGTGAAAGTAACCTCCCTAAGTACTTTTGGGGAGAAGCCATTAATACTTCTTGCCATATATTAAATAGAGTTTTATTAAGACCCATCATAAAGAAAACACCTTATGAACTGTGGAAAAACAGAAAACCAAAAGTTAATTACTTTCATGTTTTTGGATGTAGGTGTTTTGTTCATAATAATGGGAAAAATAATCTAGGTAAATTTGACTCTAAATCGGATGAAGGAATATTCTTAGGTTACTCTACAACTAGTAAAGCCTATAGAGTCTTTAATAAAAGAACCTTAGTTATAGAAGAATCTATACATGTTGTATTTGATGACTCTAGTGACATCTCCTCTAGTAAGAAAGTTAATTTTGATGATGATGTTGAAATTCTTGAAGAAAAGATAGATGAGATGGCATTACAAGATGATAATCAAAAGTTGAGTGAAGGAGCACCATCAAGCCAAGAGGCTATTGTGGATCATGGGCTAACTAAAGCTTGGAGGTATGCTCACGGGCATCCTAAGGAACTAATTCTAGATGATCCATCTCAACCGGTTAGGACTAGAGCATCCCTTAGAAATTTAAATAACCATCTAGCTTTTGTCTCACACTTTGAGCCCAAACACATAGAAGAGGCCGAAAATGATGTAAATTGGATAAATGCAATGCAAGAAGAATTAAACCAATTTACTAGAAACAAGGTATGGAATCTAATAGAGAGACCTTCTGAATATCCTATTATAGGCACGAAATGGATTTATAAAAATAAACTTGATGAAAATGGAATTGTTATAAGGAATAAGGCTAGACTAGTAGCAAAGGGTTATAACCAAGAAGAAGGTATAGATTTTGATGAAACCTTTGCTCCTGTAGCTAGACTTGAGGCTATTAGACTATTATTAGCATATGCATGCTCTAAGGACTTCAAACTTTTTCAAATGGATGTAAAAAGTGCATTTTTAAATGGGTATATTAATGAGGAGGTATATGTAGAACAACCTCCTGGTTTTGAAAATCATCAATACCCTAATCATGTATATAAACTGAACAAAGCACTTTATGGTTTAAAACAAGCACCTAGAGCATGGTATGAGAGACTTAGCAAATTCCTATTAGAACATGAATTCTCTAGGGAAAATGTAGATACAACCCTATTTCTGAAAAGCAAAACAAAGATATGTTATTAGTACAGATTTATGTTGATGATATCATTTTCGGTGCTACTAACAATTGCCTCTGCGAAGAATTTGCTGATTTGATGCAGAGTGAGTTTGAGATGAGCATGATGGGAGAGCTGAACTACTTCCTCGGGCTTCAAATCAAACAGTCTGAAGGAGGCATCTTCATCAATCAAGCCAAGTATATCAAGGAGATGCTCAAGAAGTTTGATATGGAGGGAAACAAGTCAATCAGCACCCCCATGAGCTCATCATGCAAATTAGATACGATGAATCAGGTAAATCTGTAGATCAAAAACTTTATAGAGGTATGATAGGATCCTTATTGTATCTTACTGCAAGTAGACCTGATATTATGTTTAGTGTTTGCATGTGTGCTAGATATCAGGCTAATCCTAAAGAATCACATCTAGCTGCAGTTAAGAGAATTTTTAAATACTTAATAGGAACTAAGAACATAGGGCTATGGTACTCTAAAGAATCTAGCCTAAACTTAATAGGATACACAGATTCAGACTTCGCTGGATGTAAGCTTGATAGAAAAAGTACCAGTGGGTCGTGTCAATTTCTAGGAGAAAATCTTATCTCATGGTTTAGCAAGAAACAAAACTCGGTTGCATTATCTACTGCTGAAGCTGAATATGTTGCAGCCGGGAGTTATTGTGCTCAAATCTTGTGGATTAAACAACAATTAGAAGATTATGGCATTAAACAAGATAAAATTCCCATTAATTGTGATAATACAAGTGCCATTAATCGAATTAAAAATCCAATTCAACATTCAAGAACTAAACACATTGAGATAAGACATCACTTCATAAGAGATCATGTATTGAATGGTGATGTGACACTCCAATTTGTTTGTACTGATAATCAATTAGCAGACATTTTTACAAAATCCCTAAGTGAAGAGAGGTTTAGTGTGCTTAGAAGGGGATTAGGAGTGATTGATCCATCCTAGTGGTGGTTTCCACTAGATTCATTGATTTTGATGACTAGATTGTGGTTAAAATAGAGTTTCTTTTCAATAATCATCAAATCAGATCATACTTTAGTGTTTTTCCCACATTTGGCACGATTATAGCATGATTTTTAGGTGCGTGCCAAGGTTAGAGACGACTCGAGTAAGTTTCAGAGTCGGCTCCTAAGGGGGAGTCGACTCGTGCATTTGCGGGAGTCGACTCGCAAAGATGGCAGCAGAGGGGGAGTCGACTCGCATATAGTCGGGAGTCGACTCGAAGTCTACAGGCGCATAAGGAGAGTCGACTCGCGCATATTCTGGAGTCGACTCGAGGTCGAGTCGACTCGCGACTCAGTGGAGTCGACTCGCAGTTGGGATCCGACTTTTTAACCCTAGATTTGTCGTTTCGAAACACTTTTCTCTCAAGCCGCCACTGTTCAAAAGCCCTAGAGCCGACTCCTAGGTCGTCCCCGATCGTCTCCAACCCCTTTTTCGTCGATCTTTCACCGGTTCTTCGGTTTTTCATCCCTTCCTAGGTCGCCCCCGGTCGGTCCCAAGCCTCCTCCGTCGACCTTTCTCCGTCCTTTAGGTTTTTCATTCCGTCTAGGTCATAATGCCGCGTAAGACCGTTGTCCGGAAGAGGTCCCGACCCGAGGCCGGTCCCGAGCGGCGCTCCAAGGCGCGGCACGATCCCGCGAGGCAACCACCTCCGGCTCGTTCCCCGCCTAGGGCGGTTCCCGCGAGGCCATTGGCTGGGAAGGCCGTCACCACCGGGAGATATGTCGACTTCGACTATCTCTCCCGGGAAGGGTTCACCATAGGTGATAGGCTTAGGACACAGGGATTAGAGTACTTCCTCACTTTAGATCTCCCCACTTACTCTGGCCTTGTTAGAGAGTTCTATGGTACCGTCCATCGGGGAGATGGGGGTATCGAGGGCACAGTAGCCGGTGTCCCTCTGTTTGTTACGGAGGATCTTATTGCCCACATCCTCCACCTTCCATTAGTAGGGGTGGCTCCCACACACCCTGAGGACAGGGTTGAGGCCCTTAAGGCCGTTCTAGGGCATCCACCCCAGTCACCTCTAGACGAGGTTTCTGCTAGCTCACTTCCGATTGAGGTGAGAATCCTTTTGAGTATACTGTCTAGGTCCATCTTCCCTAAGACAGGGAGATTTGATTTTGTAAATGAGAGAGACCTAGCTCTTATGTTTTATATTCTTCAGGACACCCCGATCAACTTCCCCAAACTCATCTATAGGTATATGTGTGAGCCCCTAGATAGACCTAGGCTCACCCTCCCATACGGCATGATATTCACCCTTCTGTTTAGGGAGTATGAGATTCCCATTCCTGAGGGGGAGCCCTTTCGCGCATTGCGATGGACTGATCGCACGCGTGCAGGGACCCTACACAGGATGGGGTTTCGGAAGAGAGAGGGGATCTGGGTTAGGAAGTCGTCCCTCACCTCACAGACCACCAGACCTTCCCCCAGTCCTGAGCCCGATTCAGACTACCCAGACCTTCCAGACCATTCAGACCTTCCATCCACTCCTCCTGCTCCTACCACCTCCGCCGGACCCTCCTCCTCAGCTCCACCCACTCAGCCTATGGAGGTCCGGATCTCGTCTGAGCAGCTCCGGGAGCTGCGGCAGGAGATAGTCCGAGATCTACTCCAGGAGCTCCGAGGTTCGGTGCCTGCTCCCACTCCTGCACCCGTATCTTCTCAGTTGGTCCCTTCCTTGACAGCCGTAACTGACATGACGGCCCATGTGCGGGAAGAGATCGACAATGTACGGTTCCTGGTCCAAGCCCAGTTCCATAGCATGAGCGAAGTCTCGAGCACCACTCGGAAGATGCGCGATAACGTCCGACAGGACATGAGCACCACCACCCAGGGGGCCGAGCACTTGTCGAATGTGCTCATCGACAAGCTGGATACACTTCAGACGTCGGTGACTGAGCTCTCCACTACACACAGCAGGGCCACCTCATCCATCATCACTCAGCTCGGGCATCTTACAGATGCGGTCACCCTTCTCATGGAGGAGAACAGATTGAGAGGAGGAGCCACATCCTCGAGAGGAGGAGATACATCCTCGAGAGGAGGACCTACATCCTCGAGGAGACCGTAGCTACTTTTTGTATTTTGCTTTGACATGTATTGCTTTACGTTACTTATTGTATTCTGAAATGTACTTACATACAAATTAATACAATGAGTAGCCGCATTTTTCTTCAATACTGTGCCTTTTGATTTATGTTTGATTGTGTGTTTTGATTACCTCCTTTTTGATATGATGACAAAAAGGGGGAGAAATATGTATAAAATATGTAAAAGGGGGAGAAATATGCATAAAATATGTAAAAGGAATCAATGGAAATCAATAAAAAGATAAACTCTTAAAACACACAAATTTGTTCTTAGTGGATTTGGTACCTCGAGGCTCATTATCTCTCTTTTGGGGCTCCTAATGGAGTAATCTCCAGAATCTATTCAAGGGATATTCGGAGTTTAGCTGAATCCTACTCAAGAACAAATTGACAGATTTTCCCTCTAAAAACTAAAAATTTCAGTTCATAAACTTCAAAGCATTAAAAGGAAATTCAGAGAATCAAAACATAGTAGAATGCATATGTTGAGGGGGAGAATCTGAATTTTAAGCAAGCTAAATTATTAAATATATATAAGCCAAACAATTGATTGCATGATATGAAGGCTTATATAATTCCAAATGAAAGGGGGAGCTTTAACTCCGAAATTTATTGTTTCACTCCTTTCAAGCTTGGATAAATTGAATTACCAGACATTTGAATTCATTTATGGATTTTATTTCATTGTTTATTGTGCAATTCACTTTACATATACTCAATGTTTTGTCATCATCAAAAAGGGGGAGATTGTGGAGTGATTGATTAAAACCCCATTTGATTTTGATGAGCTCAAAGCATTTGAGTATAATTCTTGTTTACTAATGAATTCAATTAAGTGTTTCAGTGAAAATCCTGTCTACGTGTCTCTAGACTTGGTTCATAGTATTTTGGATAAGTTAAGAAGTCAGCCTGAACCAAAGTCTGAGACTCGAGTCGACTCCTGAGTATCACGAGTCGACTCCAAGCGTATCAAGTTCACTGGCACGGGCTCGAGTCGACTCCAGATCAGTACGAGTCGACTCCGACTGAGAACAGACAGAAGAACAGAAAGCTTCAACTCAGAACCTGTCAACGAGTCGACTCCCAAAGTGCGCGAGTCGACTCCGATGTTCACTGAGTCGACTCCAGGATAGTAAGAGTCGACTCTCAGAGGAACACAAGAAAAAGTCAGAGAGCAATTTTCAGACTCTGAGATTCGAGTCGACTCCCGCAATATGCGAGTCGACTCCAAGACTCCGCGACCATCAACAGACAGAAGACCAAGTTACTGCCTCTGAGATTCGAGTCGACTCCTAGACAGCTCGAGTCGACTCCAAGACAGCTTCACATCAAAAAGGCAGAAGACCAAGTTTCGGAAACTGAGAGCCGAGTCGACTCCGAGGAAGTTCGAGTCGACTCCAAGACTGGACGAGCCAAAAGACAGAGAATCGGGAGTTCGGACTCTGAGATTCGAGTCGACTCCCAGGACAGTCGAGTCGACTCGAGTGGATCAAATTCAAAATTGGATCCACGGACTTCAGTGGATGAGCCGACTCCGAAATTGCCAAGTCAGCTCCAGAAGTTGGCGAGTCGACTCCAGGTCAAGACGAGTCGACTCCCAGTCGTGAAGGCAACTTTAATTCAAATTTGGAACAGTTGCCGAGTCGACTCCGGAAAAGCTTGAGTCGACTCCCGCTACAGCCGAGTCGACTCCTGATCGCGCGAGTCGACTCTAACCCACCAACGGACACATTGTCAGGCTGCGCAGAGTGTGCAGAACGGGCAGAAAAAGCTCTCTAACGGCTAGTTTCCGTGGGGGTTGGTTTAAATAGCCACAGAAGACTGTAGCAAGGCAGAGAAACCATTCCACTCCAAGTATTCAAGCATTCAACTCTGCAACTTGTTCTTCAACGAGAAAAAGGGAAGATCTGCATTTACTGCATCCACCTACATCTTTCCAGCAATTAAAGAAGCTCCTCCTGCATTCAAGTCGACTACACATTCAAGAGGAGACCGAAGTTTAAGAAGCCATTCCTCTTCTCCAACTTAAAAGCGTTTGAGGGCTTCTAAACTCCTTTTAGATTATATTGTCTTTAATCTGCTTTTGAGAAGCTTGTTTTTCTGTTTGTCTATTTTATTTACAACTTGTATTTGCTTGATTCAATCGGGGGATTGAATCAAGGGTATAGAGGTTAGTTGGTGAGCCTAGTTATTAAAACCAACGTGTGTAAGGGTTTGATTGTGATCCCGGAAAAACAATCGGGGTGGTTCTAGTCGGTGAGCCTGGAAAAACCGACCGAGTTCGTTGTGAGCTCGTAAAACAACAAGTTTGGTTGTGAGCTTGGAAAACAACCGGCTGTAATCCAAGGGGGTTATAGTGAATTCCCAAGTGAGACTTGGGGAGTGGACGTAGGAGCAAGGGTTAGCTCCGAACCACTATAAAACTTGGTGTTTGTATTTGATTGTCTCTCTTCTTCTTCCTCTCTTATCACTCACAGCACATAGCATTTAATTAAACAACTTGCAATAGTTTTAATTAGTCATCCACAACGTTTTAAATATCTAAATTATTTTAAAACCCAATTCACCCCCCCCCCCTCTTGGGTTGTCTATCTGGGCAACACAATCCTATTAGGATTTACATGGTCCCACCTGACCAATTAAATTCTAATCCAATTAGAACCCAATGTGTCCTCCAAATTGATTTATATGAATCCTAATCCAATTAGGACTTGAATTGGACTTCATGAATCAAGTTCCTTATTTAATAAGGAGTTATAGTTAATTAGGCCTTCCCATCCTTATCCAATAAGGTTAAGCCTAATTTAATTAGGTCCAATTAAATCAATTAAATTGCAATCCAATTGCAATTCCTTCTTTTTTAACTCACTAACTCTTAGCGGGTTAATCCAATTGACAATCAATTTTAATTGTGATTCTAAATCGCTATCCAACCGTCGGAATGATCAAAATCTCTAATGTGTGTGATCCCATAGGTTCTATTCTGACTGGTAGTAAGATATATTATGATCTCTATCATAATATCATCGAAACTCTTTTCAATGGATTGAAACGATTTCAACTCTACTCTTAGGGTTCACTGATCACCAAGTGAATGCCTTCGAGTTTCACAATCCACTAGTGACACCTAGAAGCATATAGTGACAACCCAGCAGAACGGAAAGAATGAACCTCTAAGTGCAGTTAGTGTATGATACAGTACCTCTATCATGGATCCTGACATGATGAAGGTTATGGATAATTCGTCAAACCCCATCGTCTGTCTCATATCAGATTTATTTGACTAAAGTTTAAGATTGAAAAACTCTTTTTCCAGAACTGCCCTGGCTAAGGTCTTTTGAACTTAGTCTCATAAATCATATAGGATCTCTCCTAATCTATCAAGGTCGATAGATCCCATCTAGATGCAGCCCTAATCTGACAGTGAATCTACCACAACCAATCTGCACCACAAGGATCTTTAGGGCCAATGTTTATGTGCTCGTCAAACTACAGCAATCTTACCGTGATTAGCCGAGGCATCGTAGGTCTAAGTACTAGTCATACAACTGTAGCTTCAAGTAAGTCACTGATGAGTGGATAGACATTCAAGTGACTTCTTGCTTTGGTCACGCACAGTATTCTTGTTCTCTAACAAGCACTTGCACAATCACCCCAGTGTCTCCACACTATAGATTTAAGACTCGTCCATCGAGAAAGTGATCTGTGCACTAATCTCATCGGATCGATCACCGTCCTTCGTGATGATCTATCGATCAAAAGCTATTCAGGAATTAACTATTAATTACACATGCATTAAATTCTCAACTCTTGAGAATATGTGTTATCATTTTATTAATTTCTAAGACGATTCATGGATATATAATAACATGAATGAACAAAATGCCTGATTTTATTAATTAATAAAAGATCAAATACAAATTTCATGCCTCCAGAACTATTACAATGCGTCTGCCTAATTGGCTTCTAGGGTATACTTCTAATAGGAAGGGGGTACTATACTATAGTCCTTAAGTCAAGATATTTGAAAGGAAACTTTTAGAAATTACTTTGAATTATTTATATAAGTGTAAAGTAAGTAATCATCCACCTTTCTTAGATTTTTTTAATTAATTAATATAATTTTTGACATTAAATCTTGATTTACATATGATATATGAATTTTATAGAATTGCATTTGGGACAAAAAATAAATTTGTAATTTGGAGGTAATATTTTGATTATAGAATATTATGCTTATCATTGATTGATCTTATTTTTGATTACAATATGACTTCCATTATTCTATAACAAAATTTTGATACGTTTCAAATTTTGGAGTCTTAACCTGGTTATGTTTTGATAAATTGCTCGTGAGGTTATACATATGGACCTTCGATATGTTGCCATCTGGGTTATGCATTGGCACTTTGATATCCTACCAGTGAGGGTGGTGCATTGATATTTCTGTTGCCCAATGGTACAGCCCAAGAAGGGGGATGAATTGAGTCTTTTAAAAATTAATAATGTGAAGTGAATGAATTACTGAATTTTTCTAGTAACTTGGAGATTTAGTACTGGAATTAAAGTAGCATAAATAAAACAGTAAATAAGGTGAGGAATGTAGTTAGAAATATGCAGTGAAAGAAGAGAGACAAGTCACACACAAACATAAGGATTTATAGTGGTTCGGTGCACTTCCAGCACCTACATCCACTCCTTAAGCAAAGCTTGAGATTTCACTATAACCCAGCAGATTATAGCCTGATTGTTTTTCGGGCTCACAATCAGAAATTCAGTTGGTTTTTCCAGGCAACCAACCGAAAATCTATCACTGTTTGTTTTTCCGGGTTCACAAACAACCTAGTTGGTTTTCAGACAAACCAACCAAAAACTTTACACTGATTATTTTTCCGAGCTCACAAACAATCCAGTTGGTTTTCAGATAAACCAACTAGAAACTTTCTCTTTGCGGAATACTCCTGATTCAGCAACTTTCAATCAAGGCTTGGAAGTGCCTTTACAAGTTTCAGATGATGAAACTGTTACAGAAACAAATGATCCAAACAAAAGATTACTGCAACCAGAAAACTAAAGCTTCAAAACATATAAAATAAATCAATAGAAGCAATGCTAAAGCCGATGAAGAGGTTGGCCGATGATGCGAATCTCAATACCAAGCACCAACTCTTCTTGTTGCAATGGATGAGAAGCTTTTGATTGATTTTCTCACAGGAGTAAGTTTCAGATGAGTGCCGATTAGGATGATGAACTTTTTAGCTTTTTTCTTCTCCTTTTTTTGTGAAACTTCTCTTTCTTGATAGAATATTTTTCTCTTTTTCTTGTTGTTTTTCTTCTAAGGTTTCCTTGAATTTATAGACAAGTTCTTCAGAGGGATTCAAACTCCTTTCTTGCCGTTCTGATGGAAATTTTTTCTATTACAGTAAAAGATAAAAGTTGTTACAAGCTTTTCGTTGTGGTCTCAGTTGTACGGGGGTCGACTCATGTAACTCAGGGGTTGACTCATGTTTATCCTAGGTCGGCACTTTAAAATATTGAGATGGCTCTTGTTGTTGTAACTTCAAAGGGTCGACTCTTTAACTTGAAGGGTCGACTCATCTTGTTTAGGTGTCGCCTCTTTAAACACAAGGGTCGACTCATCCAATAATTTTTCTTTCCAACACTAAGACTGAACTGGGGTCGACTCTTCAATATCGGGGGTCGACTCATTTGGAACAAGGGTCGACTCTTCAAATCTTGTCTTAGGTGGTAAAAACTCTCTATTTAATTTGAACTACACAAGGGTCGACTCATGTTTTACGCAAGTCGACTCATTGACTGTGCCACTTGAAGAAAATGTGCCAGAGTCAACTCAAACTTGTCCTTTTTGCTTAGGGATCGCTCAAATATCTCAAATAGAAAACTTTAGACTTCATCTTTGATCTCCATGGATCGGATTAAGATCATTTTCCTTTTAGAACATATCCAATAAAGTGTTCATGAAGAATTAAGGATAATGATTTTGCAATGCTTCATTTCTTCTGGTTTTTCTTGACTTATAGAACTTCACAATTAAGCTAACATCATTAGTACACAACTGATGCAAAAATAAAATTGTTCTCCCAAGTGCAGGAGAATCGCACAAGTAGTAAATTCTCGGGAGTCCGAGGTCGAATCCTCAGGAAACGAAATATATGTGAGATTATTTAGTATAATTTCAGATTAATCAATTCAATAAATTTGTGGATTAAAATGATGTTTTGATTTTCAGAAATTAAATGCAAAGAATAATAAATAAAATTCAATGAAATAAAGATGGTAGGGATCTGGAATCCCCCTTGATGATATTGCATCCAAGGAATAAACTCTATGGTTCTTGATTAAAGATTAAATGTAGGATAGATCTAATCATGGTATATGTTTCATAAACATATGAACTCAATTTCTAAGCATTCATCGTGCTTTCTACGTCTACGACGAATCAAATACTAAAGCAATCCATATATCAATAATCATAATCCATTAAAGATCTATCTACGAAATAACTACGCATGGATCAAGAACATGTCAATAAATATAAATCATTGAAAGCAAAAGTTTAGAGTTTACTTCAAAGAGCAATACATCAAAGGTTCCTCCATCACCCTTCCTAGGACTTTAGCCACTCATTGAAAACTTTAATCCCTCTTTCATTTTCTTTCTTTCCCCTTTTTTTTTCTTTTCTTTTCAAAAACAGGGCCTCCCCTATTTCCTTTTTCTTTTCGGATGGCAGAAGCCCTCCTCTGTTTTTTTTTTTTCAATGGGAAAGAATGAGCCCCCTCCCCCACCGAGAGAGACCTTATATATCCCCCTTGATGGATCTCTCATGCCAGCTGCAGGATACCTGGAAGCAGAAGAGGAAGCTCGGACGTGGATGGCTGGATGAGGGATCGACGCTCGGATAAGAGCTGATCGCGGAAATCCTGGGATGCTGATCATCTTCGGACGCGGAGGGACGGCTGGAATGCGGAGATGCTCGCGCGGAAGCTTGGTCGCCGATGCTGAAATCACGGGATGCCGACCTACACGCGGACGGATGAGGGAGCTCTCGAACGGAAGGAGGTTTGGAGCTGGGATCACAGACGCCTGCGGGATCTGGGAAGGGCTGAAGCATGGAGATGCTGGCGAACGGAAGAGCTGGGAGCTGAACGCGGGAGATTCGCAAACGGACGCGATGGAGAGATTCGCGGATGACTGCTGAATCATATGCAGAGAAGATTGCACGCGGGAGAAGCGGAAGGAAGCTGAGATCTTTGCTGGAATCTTGGATGCGGACGGCTGGTCGCAGGAGGATCGGACTGCTGGCGCTTGGATGGACGGGATGCGGACGTGGAAGCTTCATGGGTGGATCACGATTACGGAGCTGGGAGGCAGACGTGTGGATGGGAGGTTGCTTGGGAGATATGATCGCACGAACACGGGATGGGAGCTGGAGCTCGGGAGAAACTGGAGGAAGCTTGGACTGATCTCGGATGCTGGATGGGGGATTCGCGGATGAGGCAAACTGGGATGAAGTCGGGACTTGGATGGTGTGCTGGAGCTTGAAGCTTGGATGTGGCTGCACCTAGTCGGCTAATGCTCCTTCTAGTGTGCAACTGGGACCGACCCCATGTGGTTGACTAATCACCTACTATGATGCATCTTTTTGAACCCAATGTGCATTTTAACTTTGATTTCCGATCACCTGCACCCCACAAAAATATAATATTAATACAGCACTTCTATCATTATTTGTTAGCAATAATACTAATTTAAGTGATGTGTAGATCGCACTTTTGTGCTCTCATCACACCCCCCAACTAGCTTATTGCTAGTCTCTAGCAATTAATGAGCAAATAATAAAATGGGAGTACAAAAGGTGTGGTTTAACCTTTGACTTTTTATTGAAGCTAAAGACATAAAACTAAGATATGTACTCACTTTCGTAGGAATCACGATTGCACTTAGCCCGTGCAACAAGCCGTTAAATCCCTAGGTTACCCTAGTGGACGAGTGTTGTCTCGTGAGGGTTTTCAGGGATGTTACCCACAAACATCATGAATTATATGACATGATATTTTAATAAAAATAAACCCTAAGCTAATACACATGTAATTAATTGACAAATATTTTCAAGTATGGCAACTGTCAAAACAAGGAATATAAAAGTGTAGTGTGCATCAAATCATATGACTTTCTCAGAGTACTAATACCTCCACCACAACAGAGCACCGCCTGAGTTTTAGGTGCACTACTCAAGTCCACAAATGTTTTCTACACTTTATTAGAACCTGATCCATCAAATTTTCAGAATATCACTTGTTGTCTAAATTTGTCAAGAATGGTTCGCATATAAAGAAAGAGCTATCAATCCCAAATAAACAACCCGGGTACACAGAGGTCCAATACAATAGAGTCAAACCAGCCATTATCACATGTCAGTAGGTTCAGTCCAACCAACCTTATTCATGCTTATTGTTATTTTTATTTTTAAAACACATATGACGATTACAATAGTCCAACCCCATTAGGCTCTAGTAAGATCCGTGTAGCGAGCTTTCAGCCAATGACCCCCGATCCAGTTGGCTCAAGACATTAGGTGAAACACCCCTCGGGCTTAATTACTCGAATCAGACTACGCCACGAGGCCAGACTTGTCATCATAAGGATTTTTTTTTATCAGTTTTTATCATGCAAGAAAAAAAAAGGTAGACTGAACCATATAGATATTTTTATTATATATGTAACTGCATCGTGACTATAGGTCAACCAAGGTCGGATCATAAGGCACCTAAGTAATCTAGTCGGGATATTCAACCTCTATCTTTATGTGAAAACCAAATCCTGAACCTTATGGTACGAACAAGGATACTCATACTTCTTTTACGGATAAGGCTAACAAAAATGCAGTTAACAAATATGAACTCCTGAGGCCTTCCTATTATCATTAAGTACACGTGTGGGGATCTAATAATAGGTCCCTGATCAATCATAGTATGCATGTGTTCCTTGCCTTAATAGTTGCACAAACTCAATATGAAAATACATGTGCATTTGCTCAGAAAAGAAAATACTAGAATAAATCAAATGCAAAAACATTTCTTTTTTTTTTGATCAAAATATTTCCCTCCCCCCAACTTAAATATTGCATTGTCCTCAATGTAAAAGATGCAAAAAAACTATATGTGAGAAACAATAGAGAAAAGAATATTGGAGAGAAGAAGAATACCTTGAGCTGTTGATTTTCAGAAAAGAAGACCTGCAAAATAAGAAAAAAAATAAAAAAAAAAAATAATTCTAACTAATATACACATACCTTGGCCGTCATGCTCAGTCATAAGAAGGCTCCCCCAAGGGAAAGGAGTCCTCTTCATCTGCAAAATTTTCAAGAAAAGGTTTTAATCTGTGTCCATTTACCTTAAAAATTTGACCATCCTGTGGATTCTCAATTTCAACTGCCCCGTGTGGAAAAACAGTTTTTACAATGAAAGGACCTGTCCATCTTGATCGTAACTTTTCAGGAAACAGATGTAAGCGAGAGTCATACAAAAGAACTTTTTGTGCAGGTTCAAAAGATTTTCTTAGAATTGATTTATCATGCCTAATTTTCATTCGTTCTTTGCAAAGTCTAGCATTGTCATACGCATCCCGACGAATTTCATTCAACTCACTTAATTGTAATTTTTGAATTAAACCAGCATCTGACAATTCAAAGTTCAATTTTCTAATGGCCCAATATGATTTATGCTCTAATTCAACAGGTAGATGACATGCTTTTCCATAGACTAGCCGATACGGGGACATACCAAGAATAGTTTTATAAGCAGTACGGTAAGCCCACAATGCGTCAAAAAGTTTTAAAGACCAGTCTTTGCGTGATGGATTCACCGTTTTCTCTAAAATTCTTTTAATCTTCCGATTGGCTAGCTCTACTTGGCCACTAGTCTGCGGGTGATAAGGAGTTGCAATTCTATGAGTGATACCGTACTTTCGTAATAGTATCTCAAAAGGCTTATTACAGAAATATTTTCCCCCATCACTAATTATAACCTTGGGCATCCCAAATCGTGAAAAAATATTTTCTTTTAGAAATTTCAAAACAGGTTTGTGATCATTAGTTCTACAGGCAACAGCTTCTACCCATTTTGACACATACTCAACACCAACTAAAATATACTCATGGCCAAAAGATGGTGGAAACGGACCCATGAAATCAATACCCCACATGTCAAAAATTTCAATAGCAGTAATGGGCTGAAGAGGCATCATTTGCCTACGAGTTAGACTTCCAACACGCTGACATGGGTCACATGTCCTACAGAACTCGTGGGCATCTTTAAATAGTGTAGGCCAATAAAAACCACATTGTAACACCTTAGCTGCTGTTTTCTTAGATGCAAAGTGTCCTCCGCAAGCACTGGCATGACAAAAAGAGAGTACACTTTGTATCTCATGATCCGGAATGCATCTTCTAAAGATTTGATCATTGCAATACTTGAACAAATAGGGGGCATCATAATAATAACTTCTTACTTCACGTAAGAAATTATTCTTATCATTCGATCCCCAATGCTCCGGCATCCGGTTCGTGACAAGAAAGTTTACAATATCAGCAAACCATGGCATAGTAGAAAGTGCAAACAATTGCTCTTCAGGGAACGAGTCCTTGATGGGCAACTGTGGCACCGAATCATTAAAAACTAGCCGTGATAAATGGTCAGCAACTACATTTTCTACTCCCTTTTTATCTTTGATAGTGATGTCAAATTCTTGGAGTAGAAGTATCCATCGTATTAAGCGTGGTTTGGCATCTTTCTTATCCAATAAATATTTTAGCGCTGCATGATCTGTAAAGATAACAATAGGAGCACCAAGGATATAAGAATGAAATTTGTCTAATGCAAATACTACTGCAAGCAATTCCTTTTCGGTGGTGGTGTAATTCATTTGAGCATCATTTAAGGTTTTGCTTGCATAGTAGATGACATATGGCTTATTATCCTTGCGTTGTCCTAGGACAGCTCCTATCGCATAGTCACTAGCATCGCACATGATCTCAAAAGGTAATGACCAATCAGGTGGTCGCACGATGGGTGCAGCGCTAAGCATAGACTTCAACTTTTTGAATGCCTCTTGACATGTTTCAGTCCAATTGAACGGTGTATCAAGGGATAGGAGGTTACATAATGGTCGAGCTATGACACTAAAGTCTTTGATGAACCTCCTATAAAATCCAGCATGACCCAAAAATGATCTAACATCTCTAACCATTTTGGGTGCAGGTAGCTTGGCGATTAAGTCAATCTTGGCTCTATCAACTTCCATGCCCTTCGATGAAACAATATGTCCTAGGACAATTCCCTTTGGCACCATGAAGTGGCATTTCTCCCAATTCAGTATCAGGTTCTTTTCTATACACCGAGCTAAGACAGCTTGTAAATGTAGTAAACAATCATCAAAAGAATCGCCAAAAACAGAAAATCATCCATGAACACTTCCAAAAACTTCTCGTTCATGTCTTCAAAAATACTGAGCATGCATCTTTGAAATGTTGCAGGTGCATTACATAACCCGAACGGCATTCGACGGAAAGCAAATGTACCAAAAGGACAAGTGAAAGTAGTCTTCTCTTGATCTTCTGGTGAAATCTCGATTTGGTAGTATCCGGAATAGCCATCGAGAAAACAATAAAAATTATGTCCTGCAACTCTTTCCAAAACTTGGTCTAGGAAGGGTAAGGGAAGTGATCTTTCCTAGTGACCAAATTCAATTTTCGATAGTCAACACCACATGCACCAACTCGTGGGGACACGAGTCGGACTAACTCACCCTGCTCATTTTTGACTACCGTCAGACCTGCTTTTTTGGGCACGACTTGAGTAGGACTTACCCACTTGCTATCGAAAATTGGGTAAATAATACCCACGTCAAGCAACTTGAGGACTTATGCTTTAACCACATCTCTCATCGTAGGATTCAACCTGCGTTGCATTTGCCTTGTGGTTTTTGGCATTATCCTCCAAATATATCCGGTGCGTGCAAATTAAAGGGCTAATCCCCTTCAAGTCTGCAATAGACCACCCTAAAGCTCCTCTATGATTCTTTAGAACACCAAGTAATTTTCTTTCTTGGGCATGATCAAGATCAGATGAGATGATTATAGGAAAAGTGTCATCGGATTCAAGAAAGGCATACTTGAGTTCCTTCAGTAAAGGTTTCAACTCGAGCTTAGGTGCTTGTTCATGGGATGGTACTATCTTTGCTCCTCGAGATGGCAAATGTTCAAATTCCTCTATTCTCGGTCTCCACCATTGACCATCATAACATCCAAGTTATCTAAATAGGTAGGACCGTATCATCAGCAGTACCTTCAGAACACCAATCTATCAAACCATTGTCGGCCGATTCAGTAAATGTTTCTTTTAACAGATATTCTTCCGCAATGGTTTCAACCCATTCAACTTCTTTACTTTCTTCATGATCACTGGGTTGTTTGCTTATACTAAAAACGTTCAGTTCCAAAGTCATATTGCCAAAAGAAAGCTTCATGACACCATTCCTACAATTGATCAATGCATTAGAAGTTGCAAGGAATGGGCGTCCTAAGATGACTGGAATCTGAGATGGTGAATTGGAAGCCGGATGTGTGTCCAGTACGATAAAGTCAACAGGAAAATAGAACTTGTCTACTTGGACCAACACATCTTCGATAATTCCTCTAGGGACCTTCACTGACCTGTCAGCTAATTGTAAGGTCACAGTTGTTGGCTTCAACTCGCCCAAACCGAGTTGCTCATATACCGTATATGGCAACAAGTTCACACTCGCTCCTAAATCTAGTAATGCTCGCTCAATCCTAAAATTGCCAATGATGCACGAGATAGTTGGGCAACCTGGATCCTTATATTTAGGAAGAATGTTATGCTGTAAAATTGCACTCACATTTTCAGCCAGAAATGCCTTCTTCTTGACATTTAAACGACGCTTGACAGTGCACAAATCTTTTAAAAATTTTGCATATGAAGGCACTTGTTTGATTGCATCAAGAAGAGGTACATTTATTTTTACTTGCTTAAAAAGCTCAAGAATTTCAGAGTTTGGTTCAAGCTTTTGCAAGGGCTTTAATCTTTGTGGAAATGGTGCAGGAAAAGGACATTCAATTTTTTCAGTAGATGTTGGTGCTTCAGTTTCTTCATTATCCTTTTCTTTTGTCTTGGGAGGGTCAGAATCAGGTATGACTTGTGTTTGTTCTGGGACTGGCCGGTCAATAATCTTTCCACTTCGCAAAGTTATTATACTCTTTGCTTGCTCTTTATGCGAAGTTGAAGATGATGCATTACTACCGCCATAGACTTGAGGATTAGGTTGTGGTTGAGCTGGTAGCTTACCTTTCTCTTGAGCACTTAAAACAGTGGTCAGCATTGTCAGTTGATTTCTTAATTCATCATTGATTTTGGCTTGACCTTGCATGAAAGATTGCAAAGTTTCTTCGAGACTGGATTTTTGAGGGGGTGGGTGTGCATAATGAGGTTGCGGAGGTGGAGGAGTTGGGTTATATACTTGTTGAGGTTGGTCATTCCTCCACCTGAAATTTGGATGGTTCTTCCATCCAGGATTGTAAGTACCCGAAAAAGGATTATTGAAAGATTTTTGATAGGTATTCATAACATTGGCCTGATCGTGCAAGACTTCCTTGAATGCGGATATTGTGGGGCAATCAGTGATGAGATGGCCAGGCATCTCGCAAATCCTACAACACTCGTTGTTATGTTCTACGGTCTTGACGGGTTCATCCTTCTAAGTTCAATTTCCTCTACCTTCCTAGTAAGGGCTGCCATTTTAGCCTGAATATCATCCTGAGTATTAAGGTTGTAAAGGCCCCCATGTCCAATGTTAGTAGGCTTAGGCAAAGGTTTATTCATTCTATCCCCTGTATCCCATAATTGTGCAGTCTCTGCGAGAGAGTCTAAATAGTCCCATGCCTCATCGGGTTGCTTTTCCAAAAATAGACCATTGCACATAGTCTCTATAAATTGTTTCAACTGTGGGGACAACCCTTCGTAAAAGAAACTAATGGTTCTCCATGTTTCAAACCCATGATGAGGACAAGAGAGAAGCAAATCTTTAAATCTCTCCCAGCATTCATAAAATGTTTCATGGTCTTTTTGCTGGAAATTACTAATGTGCCTTTTCAAAAAGTTAGTCCTTGTGCGGGAAAGAATTTTTCAAGAATTCTCTTTGCATATCATGCCATGTTCTAACGATCTTGGTCTCAAGGAGTTCAGCCATGTTTTGGCTTTATCCTTCAAGGAAAAAGGAAACAAGGTTAATTTAAGGACATCTTCTGATACATTGGCACTCTAAATGTGATACTAATTTCCTCAAAATCCTTAAGATGAAGATAAGGGTTCTCGGATTCCATTCCATGATACTTTGGCAGCAATTGAATTACTCCTGGTTTGATTTCAAAGTGTCCTACATTTCAGGAATAATCATGCATGAAGGTTGACTAGTCCTAGTGGGATGTAAATATTATCGAAGTGTCATAACTGGGGGTCTACCTTCATCACCATGGTGACTTCCTACATCATCAGGAAAATTTGCCCATCTCATAAGGTGTGAGATACTGCGAAGGAATTTCAAGGATGTGTCCTAAGGGATGATCTAAAGTTGTACGACTTAAATCATACAAAATTTAATTAATTTTTTTTTAATATTTTTTTTTTAAAATAAATATAAATATAAGTACCAACTAAAGATACCCTAAAACTAAACCCTAAAACAAAAATCTATTCACAATCAAACATGCAACTAAACATTACACCTCAATTTCTAATGTTTTTCCTAAATTTCTAGACAGCTCCTAACTAGTTTGAAGAGGGCACCTAAGCCTCCAATCCGGTCTAATGAACCGAGTTGACCAGGTAAGCTCCCAGATAAGTGGAGGGGTCACGATGCGTTCGCAAAGGTCCCACTTAAAAACCCACTTGCCTCGAACAGATGAACTGTCTCCCTTATAGGGACAAAGCTTGCCTAGACATCAACTAAGCCACAGAGCGAAATTGGTGCAACTTTCGGTGGTCTTCATCCTATTGAGCTCGAATGTCCTTAGGGGCCAACGTCTAGTTGATTTTACTTAAGCTTAGGATATTTATGCAATGGGGTGATTTTTGGGCTAAGGACGAGTGATGAAATCTCGACCTTATCTTTTAAATGGGTTCAGCCCTTAGAGTATTTTATGCTGATGCCATATACTATATGCAACAATCAAGAGATTTTTTTTTTAATATTTTATGACATGACATTAAATTTCATTGAATAGGTGATCAAGCAAATTATTTATTTTTTTTTAAAAAAAAATTTCAATTACCAACAAGGGTTAATGAGATATGATAACAATAAAATTCTGATCTAAAACAATTAATTGCAGAAAATTCAAAACAGACAGCAGCAGGTTTTCGTATTAATCTGATAGTCTTAAAAGTTTCAGAATGTCAATCAGACCGTTCCGATGAAAGAAACACAGGTCCTGCACCTGACGACCAAATTTGAGTTCAATCAGACGGTTAATTTCTTTGATATCAGAGTTTGATGCAGACTGTGCAGGGAATAAAAAAAAATAGCAATAAAGATTTTTTTTTTTTTGAAAGAAAAAGACTAAATACTAAGATACTGATTAAATCTAAAATTATACTAATAAATCAGCCGTTCCCCGGCAACGGCGCCAAAAACTTGATGCAAAAATAAAATTGTTCTCCCAAGTGCAGGAGAATTGCACAAGTAGTAAATTCTCGGGAGTCCGAGGTCGAATCCTCAGGGAACGAAATATATGTGAGATTATTTAGTATAATTTCAGATTAATCAATTCAATAAATTTGTGGATTAAAATGATGTTTTGATTTTCAGAAATTAAATGCAAAGAATAATAAACAAAATTCCAATGAAATAAAGATGGTAGGGATCTGGAATTTCCTTTGATGATATTGCATCCAAAGAATAAACTCTATGGTTCTTGATTAAAGATTAAATGTAGGATAGATCTAATCATGGTATATATTTCATAAACATATGAAACTCAATTTCTAAGCATTCATCGTGCTTTCTACGTCTACGACGAATCAAATACTAAAGCAATCCATATAATCAATAATCATAATCCATTAAAGATCTATCTACGAAATAACTACGCATGGATCAAGAACATGTCAATAAATATAAATCATTGAAAGCAAAAGTTTAGAGTTTACTTCAAAGAGCAATACATCAAAGGTTCCTCCATCACCCTTCCTAGGACTTTAGCCACTCATTGAAAACTTTAATCCCTCTTTCATTTCTTTCTTTCCCCTTTTTTTTTTCTTTTCTTTTCGGAAACAGGGCCTCCCCTGTTTCCTTTTTCTTTTCGGATGGCAGAGGCCCTCCTCTGTTTTTCTTTTTCAATGGGAAAGAATGAGCCCCCCTCCCCACCGAGAGAGACCTTATATATCCCCCTTGATGGATCTCTCATGCCAGCTGCAGGATTACCTGGATGCGGAAGAGGAAGCTCGGACATGGACGGCTGGATGAGGGATCGACGCTCGATGAGAGCTGATCGCGGAAATCCCGGGATGCTGATCATCTTCGGACGCGGAGGGACGGCTGGAATGCGGAGATGCTCGCGCGGAAGCTTGGTCGCCGATGCTGAAATCACGGGATGCCGACCTACACGCGGACGGATGAGGGAGCTCTCGAACGGAAGGAGGTTTGGAGCTGGGATCACGGACGTCTGCGGGATCTGGGAAGGGCTGAAGCGTGGAGATGCTGGCGAACGGAAGAGCTGGGAGCTGAACGCGGGAGATTCGCAAACGGACGCGATGGAGAGATTCGCGGATGACTGCTGAATCATATGCAGAGAAGATTGCACGCGGGAGAAGCGGAAGGAAGCTGAGATCTTTGCTGGAATCTTGGATGCGGACGGCTGGTCGCAGGAGGATCGGACTGCTGGCGCTTGGATGGACGGGATGTGGACGTGGAAGCTTCACCGGGTGGATCACGATTACGGAGCTGGGAGGCAGACGTGTGGATGGGAGGTTGCTTGGGAGATATGATCGCACGAACACGGGATGGGAGCTGGAGCTCGGGAGAAACTGGAGGAAGCTTGGACTGATCTCGGATGCTGGATGGGGGATTCGTGGATGAGGCAAACTGGGATGAAGTCGGACTTGGATGGTGTGCTGGAGCTTGAAGCTTGGATGTGGCTGCAACCTAGTCGGCTAATGCTCCTTCTAGTGTGCAACTGGGACCGACCCCATGTGGTTGACTAATCACCTACTATGATGCAATCTTTTTGAACCCAATGTGCATGTTTAACTTTTGATTTCCGATCACCTGCACCCCACAAAATATAATATTAATACAGCACTTCTATCATTATTTGTTAGCAATAATACTAATTTAAGTGATGTGTAGATCGCACTTTTGTGCTCTCATCAACAACATTATCTCAAGTGCTTTGTAATCATCAAAATTCATCCTTTAGGGTTGACAATTTTGATTTATTAAAGCTATTCATTGGAATTTTGAATATTTTTAAAATAATTATTATATTCCAGCTACATTGTATAAGTGTGGTTATAGTTGGAAAGGCTATTGAGTTGATTTATGTTACTTTTAAATTGTTCTTATGAATATGAATATGAACTTAGTATTTGAAAATTATAGATATTCTTATTTTGAGTTATTTAAACTTATTGACTTTCTCTATATACTTAGTATTAATAAGAAAACTAATTTGAACTATCTAGTTGAGGTATTTATTACTTACTATGATGGTGAGATCATTATTTGGTCCTTTACAGATCCAAAGAACTAGATGCTGACAAGGTTCTAATGGAAGTGTGATTAGATGCAAGAGTAGAAAATTCATCATAACTTAGAATTAGTATTTATTAGTTCTTACTAATTTAATTTTCAGAGAATAATTGATGTTAATTTTTTGTGAACAAAATTTTTGGAGATTCTTGTTAGTTTTTGGATTATCATCATTAAATTGAAAAATTTTAGTTACTACTATTCCTTTTGCTTAATTCATTTTGTTGTGATATTATGATGAATGCCTTGCATAGTTATGGGGTAATGCTCAATGAGTGTGCAGAGGTTACTACATCCCTATCTTGCTATTTTAGGTCAGAGGTGTCAAGTATAATCCTGTGCGATGTGATGATCGCAGCAGAATATCGCACGGGACGTTGTTCATTATATTGAACGTGCCACAGATCGTAGAGTTCAAAAAAATTTTTGATCCAAATCCAGAAGACTTTTGAAACTCATAAGGAAAGGAAGATTAGGATTTGAAAGAGGTTGACTAAATATTATAAAAACTGAAACAAAAATTAGAAAATAAGATTTGAAGATCCCATCTTCAAACTTTGTGTAGGTGGAAAAAACACCGCAGCCTGATGATCATAAGAGGTTCCTGTTAGAGCCGCATAAGCTGTCCGGCCTCTACAGATATTCACACGAGGGACATGATTATCTAAGATCAGATCTTACCGGAGTGCTAGCTCCTTGCAAAGATCTCTCATGACTATCAAAATGATAAGAAGAAGATCAGCAACTACCTCCTTGAAGAAGAACTCTTTTTCTTCAACCTTCCTCGCGATGGAGGAAGAGGAAGGATGAAGCTTTTACCGTGGATCTTCCTTTCCTTGCAACCATGGAAGAAGAGGAAGAAGAAGATCTCTTGCTGCCGTGGAGGAGGGAGGAAGAAGAGGGCTTGGGCATGGAGGAAAGAACTCCTTCTTTCCTTGGGCATGGGATCTCTTCCCTTGATTCTCCTCTCAAGCAATGCCTTGGAAGAGAAGATCCCTTCACCTTGCTGCCGTGGAGAAGGAAGAAAGGAAGAGGGAGGAGGCATGGAGAAGGAACTCAATTCATCCTCTCACACGCCTCCAATGCCCCTATTATAATTGATGGCCTAGGATTTTTTCAAGGCTTATCATGACAAGAGATAAACTCTTCATAACCGCCCACCCTTGGATCAATGCCAAGTGTCAGTCCGGGGGGGACCACTACGGCTCCTCTCTTCTCGAGAATCCATACATCCCTTATCAGTGTATGGATAGCTATCTCTCGAGCACAGATTTAGGTTCGGCCTCTATGAAAAAATGGAGCACCTAACAACGCATCTTCACAGACCAAGAACTACGAGATCGCCCTTTCCCTAGTAACTTTTATCCATTGAGCGACGACCCTCCCTCGGCACCGTCAGATCACTAAGGCCGACTTTCATCCCTGCTTGACGGGTGGGTCTTGCAGTCAAGCTCCCTTCTGCCTGACGAGTTCGAAGAAGCGCATTAGCTATACAAGAATCTGTGTTGAGGTTGATGCGTCAAAGGACTTTTGACCTTCAATGCGGAAATTGTTCCTGGACCATTGTTTTTGTGGAATATGATTGGAGGCCTTCAGTCTGCTCCCTGTGTAAGGTTTTTGAGCACTCTATTAGAAGTACTTCACAAAGCTTCCCTGAATTGGATGGATGAAGAATCCAAAAAATCGATAAAAGATCAGATTGTTCGACGATTGGGCGCCATGATCATGTGGATTAGAATCCACTTAGGTAGTGCCTCAAATCAATGCATGACATGTGTCCTTGGATCTAGAGATTTGAGCCTAATCATATTAGGCTTGAACCTCTTTCATGGCGCCATGGTTGAGTCCTAATCACATTAGAAGAATTAGATGGGGCGCCATGCATCCTACAACGCCATGCGGACTTTAGAGTCCGCATAGTGTGAACACAACTTAATGCATTTTCATCCTACGATGCTATGTGGACTTTAAAATCTTCATAGTGTGAACACGACTTAAGGCATATACCATGATCTAATCAGGAATGACCCAATCATGAGCCCAACTCAATTTGGGTCGAACTCAATTTGATTTGGCTCATCAAATCAGCCCAATTGCAATCCAATTGCAATTAATTCCACTTAATTCTTCTTCTATTAACTCACTAACACTTAGTAGGTTAATTCAATCACCAATTACATTAATAATTGATATCAATTGTGATTCTAAATCATAATTATGATAGTCTGACTAATCAAATTCTCTATGTGTGTGATTCCGTAGGTTCTATTCTGTCTGGTAGTAAGACATATTGAGATCCCCATCTCAATATCACTGAAACTCCTTTCAGTGCACTGAAACTCCTTTCAGTTCTACTCTTAGGGTTCACTGATCACCAAGTGAATACCTTCGAGTCTGACAATCCAGCAGTATGTGGTGGCAACCCAGCAGAATGGAATGTCTGAACCTCTAGGTGCAGTTAGCGTATGATACAATCCCTCTATCATGGATCCGATAGGATGGAAGTTATGGATAACTCGTCAAATTCCATCGTCCGTCATATGTCAAATTTATTCGACTTCTAGTTCGAGATATGAAAAACTGGTGCGGGCACCAGAATTTGGAAAAGACTCCAATCAATTAACTCAAGGTCACTGTGGTTAACTTAAATTTGAATCGAGTCCTGTAAATAAAATTATTGAGTCAGAAAGCAAGCCAAGTCAGGTTTCTACCACCACCTTTGCACACCCTTGGAGCACCACCTCGGCATCCACATCAACATCAGCTAGCCACCTCACCGCCACTCCAACCAATGGAAGCACGCCAACCAAGATGAAGTCAAGCATAAGGAGCCGACCACATCATGCCATCTCATCAAAGGAACCAATGCAACGTCATCCCACCTCATCAGAAGAACCAATCCCTATGCAACATGCTATGTGCCACCTATTGGGACGCCACCTCAACACCACATCAGCAATCATCTCAACAGACGCCACCTCAACACCACATCAGCAATCATCTCAACCAAACGCCACCTCAACACACATCAGCAATCATCTCAACCAAGAGGATAATGCCAAATGGAAAAATCAAAATCAAAAGAACCAATCACCATGCCACCTCATACAAGTTGAAACGTCACCCAAATTCAAAGTCCAAGAGGTCGGCCACCATTTTACATCAAAATAGAGCAAGAAATGATTTTTTTTTCTCTTTCCCAGCGCTGAAACATGGGAGACCTCTATGCCGTTAATTTCAAATCCTCCCCAGCACACCAAAGCTTCCCAAATCCTCGTTTCAAAGCAACGTTCCCAATCTGCTTCGCGATCATCGTCCGCCCAGCCACCACCTTCCGAATCCAAGAAATGGCGTTCCGAGTCTTCCTCTTCCGGATTCCTTGCTCCAAGTCGTGATCGGCTCCTCCCAGCATCGCGTCCCAGCCGCTCGTGAAGTCAGCCGGGCGTCTTCCGCATCCAAGCATCTGCAGCATCCTCTTCATCCGGATCCACTCCTAGCAGCCAAGAGTCACAGCCGACGCTCCCATCCTCCCATGGTCCAAAGAAGGAAAGCCATGAAGCGTGATTCCATCCACGGATCCATAGCTCACGACCCAGCATTTCGTTTTTTGCCATCACCGTCCGCGTCTCCTCTGAAATCAAGATCCCCAAATCCCGGATGACCCCGCCTCTGCCTCTTCTCCCTTCCGCATTCACCAGCCTTTGCAATCAAGCCCGAGATCTAGCTATTCTCCACGGATTGATGCCCTTCATCATCTTCGCCCGCGATCTGCCCTCCAGCATCACGCCCTGGAATCAGCAGCCCATGATCCATTCCCCTTCCCGAATGAGCACCCTGGACGATCCTCTCCACGCGATCCATCGTTGGCTTCAAGGTGGAGTCTATATAAGGAGGAGGGTGACCATCGTCTGAGGGGGGAAGGGAGGAGGAGCTTGGTTCAAAAGAAAGAAAATGAAGAACAGAGCATGCTCTATTTTGGAAGAGAAAGAAGAATAAAAAAAACAAAAAAAAAGAGGGGAGAGACGCTGGGATGCCAAACGGAGCGGAAGTTTTTCATATGAAGACGGGAGGTCGTCCGGAAGCCATGCACGATTGAACATCTAGTCTAGGGCTGGATGAAGCCCTAGCAATGTAACAAGGCATTTGTAGTTCTTACTATTTAAATTTTTTGGAGCTCGTTTAAATTCTTATTATCAATAAAAATTTTTTTTTATGATGTTTGAACTTTGAGCATGCTATTTACTATTCATATTTGCTAAAGTAGTATAAGATGATCCATGTCTAGGAAGATGAGGTGTACTGCACTCTAGGTTAGCACAATTAGGTAGACACTTTTTGCTATACCTAAGATGGATCTTCCTAAAACTCTTTATGCTTTTATTTTAAAAGGCTTGTAGCTAATTTGCATGCCTCTCCAAAAGATAAAAAAATTAAGAACACAGACCCTGATGCAATGCTATGCGGTGGACTCCAAACCCTAGATCCATTTACTCTGATAAATTCTAATTATACTCATAGATTAATTTAGTTAAATCAAGTTAGCAAATTCTTCTTCTTGATTTATCTTTAAAGAAAAATAACTTATTCTCCAATTCCTGTGGATCGACACCCGTAATCACTATCCTACAGGATACGTGGTATTGCGTGGATTATGCCGGAATCGTTTAAAAAATTATGCTAAAACTTTTATGCATGATTAAGCATAAATTAATTTAAAATTAATTTGATCAGCTTAAGTCCTTTTGGTTTGACCTAATCCAATCAGGTCAAAACCCTGATTGAGCCCAAATTGAATCCAATTCAATTTGGCTCATCCTTAGCTAATTACTCAATCAATTGAGTTCATTAGCAATTAATTACTAATTAATCCTCGATAATTACTTTAATTATTTTATAAGATAATTTGCCAATCGAATTGACCAAATTACCCCTGAATGATTCTTAATCATTCATCAGCCTTCTTGATCAATCAGGAATCTTCTATGCGTGTGACCTCATAGGTTCGAACCTAAGCCGGTAGTATAGGAACGACTTCCTACACTAATCGATGTGACCATCTAGCAATGGTACCCGACGTCCGATAGGCCGAATATATGCGAAGCAAATATTCTGGAACCCTGAACTATGGTTACTGTATAATTCAATCCCTTTGACTCCTAATGCCAGGATGACTTAGAGCTCACTGTCAACCCTATAATTAGTACACCATTATGTGATTAACTTTAGATATCCCGTGACTCCTCACTGGATTACCCTGGCCAAGGTTTTGCTAAATTAATCACAAGACATTATCTCCTGTTTCAGGAGGGGTCAATTCCATCTTGACTCACAACTGACTACGCAAGTACTTGACTGCACCCAGTGACCTTCCGTCACTGAATTAGAAATTCAGGTAGTCCGGTACCAAAGTACAGTGAGTTGCTTGCTAGTCACAGGTTGCGGTCTCAGGTCAGAGGGCCAAACTTATACCCATATCCACTCGGAACATCTCTCGACAGTAGAGCGTTCCGGAATTGGTCACGTTCAGTGAAATGTACTCCTACACTTCACCTGTGGCATACCAGTGTCTCCACACTCCTTGGTTAAGAGGACAACCAACGTATATGTCACACAACGACCTAATCTCGATAATGTTGTCGTCCTAGTAACAACATATCATTTGGTCGCGAACAAGTTTAAGGACTCAAAGATAAATCCTCCTTTATCATAATAAGTCCTAAGGACTTCATCATATAAGAGTTCATTTGAAGATGAAATGATGAATAATGCCAAATAATACTTTATTAATTTGTCAATTTATTTACAAATTCAATCATCAATATGCTGACGATTGACATTTAGGATACAATTCCCAACAACTCCCACTTAGCCTAAAGCCAATCGGCACAGTATCTAATACCCATCTTCGACTTGTGTTCGTTGAACTCTTTGATGCCGAGGACTTTGGTAAATGGGTCAGCCAGATTTTCTTTTGTGTCAATCTTCTGAAGATCAATATCACCTCGTTCTATCTCTCGAACCAGGTGGTAGCGCGTAGAATATGCTTGGTCCGCTGATGTGCTTTAGGTTCTCTTGCCTGAGCTATGGCTCCAGTATTGTCACAAAATATAGGAACTGGACCATCAATGGAAGGTGCACTCCAGCTCGGTGATGAACTTGCGCAACCATACGCTTCCTTGGCTGCATCAGATGCTGCATGTATTCTGCTTCACATGTAGAATCTGCCACTGTATGCTGCTTGGAACTCTTCCAGCAGATGGCCCCACCCTTAAGAGTGAAGATATATCCCGACACGCTCTTGCTATCATCTTGATCTGACTGAAAACTTGAATCGGTATATCCCTCAAGTTTTAAGTCAGAATCACCGTAGACAAGCCACTGATCTTTAGTATTTCTCAAATACTTAAGGATGGTTTTTACAACCTTCCAGTGGTTGCTACCTGGATCAGACTGGTATCTACTCACTACTCCTAGTGAGTATGCCACGTCTGGTCTAGTACATGTCATGGCATACATTATAGATCCCACTGCCGAAGCATATGGAATTCTATCCATACTCTCTTTCTTGAGAGGTTGTCGGACAATCCCTTTTAGAGAGGTTAATTCCATGGCCCATTGGAAGATAGCCTTTCTTGGAATTAATCATACTGAACCTTTTCAGTATAGTATCAATGTATGTGGATTGGGATAATCCAAGCAATCTTCTAGATCTATCTCTATAGATCTTCATCCCTAGGATGTAAGATGCTTCTCCCAAATCCTTCATGGCAAATTGAGATGATAGCCAAACCTTTATTCCTTGTAATGCAGGAATGTCATTCCCGATTAAAAGAATGTCATCCACATACAAAACAAGAAATATAATAACTGAACCATTTGCCCATTTATAAATGCAAGGTTCCTCTTCATTCTTAATGAAGCCATATGATTTGATCACCTTATCAAATCGTATGTTCCAACTCCGTGAAGCTTGCTTTAATCCATAAATGGATTTTTGAAGCTTGCACACCTTAGACTCATCTGCAGATATAAAACCTTCAGGTTGCATCATATACACCTCTCTTCTAAATCTCCATTTAGAAAAGCGGTTTTAACATCCATCTGCCAGATTTCATAATCTAAGTGTGCTGCTATCGCAAGCATAATCCGAATGGATTTGAGCATTGCCACAGGAGAAAACGTCTCGTCATAGTCAATACCATAACGTTGACGATATCCCTTGGCAACCAGACGGGCTTTATAGGTCTCTACTTTTCCGTCTGCGCCCCGTTTTCTTTTGAAAATCCACTTACACCCTATGGGTTTAATCCCTTCGGGTGGGTCAACTAATGTCCATACATCATTGACCTTCATGGATTCCATTTCGGATTGCATGGCTCCAAGCCATGCATCAGAGTCATGCCTCTGCATAGCATCCATATAGGTGATCGGATCCTCATCGTTTTCATCAAGTTCGACAGGATCCCCGGACCAAGAAACCGTAGTATCTGTCCGGCTGACGTGGTACTCTACCTGATCGCCTTAATGGTGCATCTAAGATGGGTTCTGGATCTGATCTAATCAAATCTGACTCAACTAGTTCAGTAGATGGTGTCGGATCTTCTACATGTTGAACTTCCCTAAGCTCAACATTAGAGCTTTTAGTTCCTTCACTAAGGAATTCTTTCCTAAGAATTCTCTAAGAAAGCTCTATTGCTTACGAACAACTTTTGTTCTTCAGCAAAGTAGAAGTAATATCCTTTAGTTTCTTTAGGATAACCAACAAAGAAACATTTGTCAGACTTGGGTTCAAGTTTGTCTGTCTTCAAACGTTTGACATATGCTGGACACCCCCAAACCCTAAGGTGAGAGAGCATTGGCTTACGTCCAGTCCACATCTCATGTGGTGTTTTATTTACAGACTTACTTGGAACCTTATTTAGAATGTAGCAGGCTGACTCAAGTGCATATCCCCAAAAGGATATGGGCAGACTTGCAAACCCCATCATGGATCGAACCATGTCTAACAGAGTTCGATTTCTTCTTTCTGATACACCGTTATACTGTGGTGTACCAGGAGGAGTCCATTGGGAGAGAATCCCATTCTCTCCTAATATGTCAAAAACTCATTGGAAAGGTATTCGCCTCCTCGATCTGATCGAAGAGTTTTAATACTCTTTCCAGTTTGTTTTTCTACTTCATTACGATACAATTTGAACATTTCAAATGCTTCAGATTTATGTCTCATTAAATAGACATAACCATACCTAGAAAGGTCGTCTGTAAACGTAATGAAATATGAATACCCACCTCTAGCATCTGTGCTCATTGGCCCACATACATCAGAATGTACAAGGGTCAATAAATCACTGGCTCGTTCACCTTTTCCGGTAAAAGGTGATTTGGTCATCTTACCAAGAAGACATGACTCACAGGTTGTCAATGATTCACAATCATTAACATTGAGGATTCCCTCTTTACTTAACCTGTTCATCCTGTTCTTGTTAATATGACCTAGCCTATGATGCCAAAGGTAGACATCCGTGACATTATCTATTCTAGGACGCTTACTTGACGTGTACATTACATTAACAGGTTGTGATAACAAGTAGATGCCATTGCTCAATTGTCCATTCATTACAGTAACACCATTCATAATGATATCACAAGAACATTTCTTTATTGAAATTTCATAACCGTTCATGGCCAAAAGGCCTACGGAAATTACATTCAATAAGAACAGGACAATAGTGACAATCACTCAAGACAACTACATGAGAATTGAAAACAAGTTTGAGATTTCCTAAAGCTAGAACTGGAACAGATCTTCCATCTCCAACATTCAGGAATCTCTCGCTGTTTTCAAATCTCTCATTGACCTGAAGTCCTTGCAATGAATTGCATATATTAAACGGACTTCCAGTATCTAATACCCAGGTCGAATTATCACATATAGAGAAATTACAAGGTGTTATCATATAAATACCTTGATCAGCAACTGATTGCCCTTTTCTCTTGCTTAGCCTGTTCGGGTCAAGTGAGGTAAGGTACTGAGGACAATTCCTCTTCCAATGCCCCTGCTTCTTACAATAGAAGCATTCTGCCTGACTTTGGTCATCCTTAATCCTTTTGGTCTGACTATGCTGAGTTTTCAGCTTTCTATACCAATTATTGAAGTTGGGACCAGTCAACTTGTCATTATCCAATAATGAGCGAAGTGACAAACTTGTGGCCATTTCTACATAAAAGAAAATTTGGCTATTAGTATATGAATTGACTAAACACAGTAGACTTGGACTTTAGTCTAAAGATACTCCCACTATTTTATACAAATTGGTAGCCTCTACCTCCAATTCGAAAAATTACTCCTAATTCTTTAGTGGGCACTAGAACCCAATAGATCGCATATAGGCCCGAGTGTGGCTCGGCTAACCCATATGCACCTATTGGTAGGTTCTAAACCAGTTGCTTCACCAAGCAACTTCTAGTGATAATTTTGCCCTAGGTTCTTCGGCAGGCGTGTGGCGCCTCCACCGAATACCCTAGTCAGGTCCAACCATTAAATGATAGGGTTAAGTCTAATCAACTAATAGACGACCAAGCCCGAGTGTGGCTCGGCTCACCTGACCGCCTATTGAAGGTACACTTAACTCATCATATATTGAATGACAATTCCAATGCTTGATAAGTACCAGGCGTGTCGCGCCTCCAATAATTATCAAAACATTGGACCCATTATCACCCAACTTAATGGGAGGCTATGACCTAGTTATCCCCATTTTCAAAGGACCTAATAATTTTAGAGGATTTCATAATTAGGATAGATGAGAAGATCCGGTTAGTCTAATTTCTCCCACTGACTTCACCAAATCAGATTAGACTCAAACCGGTTAAGGAGACACCTAAATCAGTCAAACTGATTTTCTTATAGGCATGGGCTAACTCGAATCATTAAGTGATCCAATCAAAATGTGATTGACCATGTCGGCCAGGTAAGTGAGATCGGTGGAAGGGATATGCCATTAACTCGGCAAAGACGAATCAGTGCGAGTAGCTCCCAATTAAAAACCACCGGTCAAAACTGCCAAACTTACCTTAGACACCGACTGGTTAATCAATTTCGATTTGATTACTCAAATGACTCGGGCTACACCTCTGAGCCTAAATCAAGTTCCATCTTGGTCTAATCAAAGACATGGACTTGATCCATCTACAACTATTGTAAATTGATCTAGAATTTTCTTGACCTAATCTAGTTACTACTTAATTAGATTTGATCAATTAATTCTATTTGTCCATGTATGATTCTAACCTTAGGTCTAACCCAATCCTAGAACTTGATTCAAGCTAACCCATATGCCCAAAGAATTATGCAATGTCAATTAATTGAGTTACAATTCTATTTCATAACACTTAATTCTCAATTAAGTTTAGACTTATGAAAGTTTTGATCATTGCATATTTCTTTTTAATTACATATTAATTACAATCTTTCAGTTCTTAAAACATATTTTCAGATCTGAGTTTTTGTAATTAATCACATGTAATCAGATTAATTCATGTTTAAGTCATTATATTTAATGTTCATGCATCACATATACATAACAACATGAATTAATACAAACAACATACATCTTATGTATTTTTTTTTACTTTTATTTTCAGATCTGATTTGTTCATTAAAATCAGAGATCATATGAATCATAAATTTTATTTAGATCTAATCTAAACAATATTATGATTTCAGATTTATTTATGTTACAAATCTTAACACAAACATGCATCATATGCATCCAAAATTTCAGATCTAGTTAATCATGCATAATCAGCAATTAAATCAATCATAAAAAATACTTTAGATCTAATCTAAGCATGCTCATGATTTCAGATTTAATTACAAGAATTAAAACATAAAAGTTTAAACATGAACCTGGCTCTGATACCACTGAAAGTGAATCCTAGGTTCTTCGGTGTTAAGCATGCTGATTTTTTTTTTTTTTAAAACCATGGCTGAACCTGATCGGGTTGCCTACGTACCCCTTCATAAGGGGGATCAAGCCATACGTAGTTCTTTTTAAGTTTTAAAAATGCAGCGAAAAATCGAATCAAACAATTTAATTCATGCATGCTTACAAGATCAAATCTAGAAATCAGCACCTTAAGAACACATAGGATTATGCCGGAATCGTTTAAACAATTATGCTAAAACTTTCATGCATGATTAACTATCAGATCTGAAACTTAAGAACTCTATTCCGATTAATCTCCGAATATCCATTGAATGGATTCTGGAGATATCTCCGTGAGGAGCCCCAAAAGAGGGTAAAACCTCGGAATCAGACCTAGACTTGACACCAAATAATAAATGATTAATGCTAGATTAATACCTTTTATGATGGATGAAAGTTGTGGATCTGATCCTTGACTTCGCAGCCACGCACACGAATGGCCTCTACGAGAAGTACACGAAGCCTGAAGGATCTTCTTCCGCAACAGTGCTAGCAGTTGCAGAACACTTGAAAGCTGAAATCTGCATCGGGATTCAATCAACTCTTGATCAATCGTCTTGAAGCAGATGGAGATGAGGTTTGTAAGGGAAGTAGAGGACTTAGATCTGATCTTGAATCTTCTAGATATTCACCCTGAAAACCCTATAAAATGGAGAAGAAGAGGAGGAGAGGCGTGTGAGGAAGAAGGCTGCAATGGATGATTTGCCGGCGCCCATGTTTGACCCTTTTAATGGCCTCCGAATTTTCATTCAAAATTCAAAATTATTTCAGAAAACCTCTTTAGTTGGCGCATGCAATGGAATAGGAACAACCCAAATCAGATCTCAACCAAATCTGATTTAAATTCAAATTTTAAACACATGCAAGAGGGAGGAATTTGAAATCCATGTGGCAAGAATTTCCTTCCTCTTGTCGCATATATATCATTTGAAATTCAAATTTAAATGATTCAAAGGTTCACATGCGATTGGAAAGTTATTTGATGCATGAAATCATTTAATATATTGCTTAATTTTGAATTCAAATTCAAACAACAAACAATGTCGCCATGTGTCAAGCAATGGGTCCATGCGCCATGCAATAATTTTGGTTTATTTAAAATTCATGAAATCAATTCCATGTCACCAATAATTGCCACATCATCTGAGCCTAATCTCCTTGGGTTGCACCTAATCAAATTTGGTCAAACCCGAATTAAAACAAAGCAATTTGGTTGAACCCAATCTAATCAGGTCAGACCCTGATTGAGCTCAAATTGAATCCAATTCAATTTTGGCTCATCCAAACTCAATCAAATTGAATAATTACTTTGTGTTGGACCTAATCTAATTAGGTCAATCCCCAATTAAGACAAATTAATTTAAAATTAATTTGATCAGCTTAAGTCCTTTTGGTTCTGACCTAATCCAATCAGGTCAAAACTCTGATTGAGCCCAAAGTTGAATCCAATTCAATTTGGCTCATCCTTAGCTCAATTACTCAATCAAATTGAGTTTATTAGTAATTTAATTACTAATTAATCCTTCAATAATTACTTTAATTATTTTATAAGATAATTTGCCAATCGAATTGACCAAATTATCCCTGAATGATTCTTAATCATTCATCAGCCTTCTTGATCAATCAGGAATCTTCTATGCGTGTGACCTCATAGGTTCGAACCTAAGCCGGTAGTATAGGAACGACTTCCTACACTAATCGATGTGACCATCTAGCAATGGTACCCGACATTCGGATAGGCCGAATATATACGAAGCAAATATTCTGGAATCCTGAACTATGGTTACTGTATAATTCAATCCCTTTGACTTCTAATGCAGGATGATTAGAGCTCACTGTCAACCCTATAATTAATACATCCATTATGTGATTAACTTTAGATATCCCGTGACTCCTCACTAGGATTACCCTGGCAAGGTTTTGCTAAATTAATCACAAACATTATCTTCTATTTTCAGGAGGGGTCAATTCCATCTCGACTCATAACTGACTACGCAAGTACTTGACTGCACCCAGTGACCTTCCGTCACTGAATTAGAAATCAGGTAGTCCGGTACCAAAGTACAATGAGTTGCTTGCTAGTCACAGGTTGCGGTCTCAGATCAGAGGGCCAAACTTATACCATATCCACTCGGAACATCTCTTGACAGTACAGCGTTCCAGAATTGGTCACGTTTAGTAAAATGTACTCCTACACTTCACCTGTGTGGCATACCAGTGTCTCCACACTCCTTGGTTAAGAGGACAACTAACGTATATGTCACACAATGACCTAATCTCGATAATGCTGTCGTCCTTGTAACATCATATCATTTGGCGCCGCGAACTAGTTTAAGGACTCAAAGATAAATCCTCATTTATTATTAATAAGTCCTAAGGATTTCATCATATAAGTGTTCATTTGAAGATGTAAATAATGAATAATGCCAAAAAATATTTTATTGATTTGTCAATTCATTTACAAAATTTAATCATCAACATGCTGACGATTGACATTTAGGATACAATTCACAACAAAGGTTGGGCGTGAGGCCCTTGTTCCAAGTTGGGCGTGAGGCCCTAAAGCCACTTCCACATCCACCACAGCCCTATCTCCTCTCGCCTCCCTTTTCGTTTGTGATTTTCATTTCTCTCTCACGCCAAACCTCTAATCTCTGTTTCTTTGCAGGTCCTTAAAGTACTCCATGTTATTGGGTCTATTATCCTTCCAAACCAATAGCAAGGGAGCCCTGTTGCAACGGAAGATGAAGCCTGGTTATCCAATCATCAACCCTTGAGAGTGAGATCAAGGATCCTCCTCCAGAAGAATTCCAAAAGTTCAATGTTTGGTAAGCCTCAACTCTAGGTCTGATTTATTGAAGAAAGCGTCCTAATCTAGTGGTTTCTCAACCACAATGGTCCATTACTCTAAGTCCTAAATGAATTAGTACATACGGGTAACTAGTCCTGAAATTACCATGCTCATGATAATGCTTTCTTAGCTCATATGTGACTGAATTTCCTATTGCAATTAGGCTAGTTAATCAACATAACTTACTGATAACCCTTATGTTTAAATTCCTCGCATTCATCCTGCATCAAAAACTCCTTTTCAAAAATACATGGCTAGAAATTTATCGAACTTAGTCTCATAAATCACATAGGATCACTTCTAATCTATCAAGGTCGATAGATCCCATCTAGATGCAACCCTATTCCAAAATGAACCTACTGCAGCCAATCCGCACCACAAGGATCCAAATGGTTGGGGCCCAAGTTTACATGCTCGTCAAACTACAGTAACCTCATAGTGAATAGCTGAGGCATCAGGACCAGTCATACAACTGCAGCATAAGTAGTTGCTGACGAGTAGATAGACATCCATGTGACTACTTTCTTTGGTTATGCTCAATGCACTAGTTCTCTAACAAGTACTTACACAATTACTCCAATGTTTCTATACTGTGGACTCGAGACTCATCCATCTGACTAAGTGATCTGTGCACTAATCTCAGTGGATCGATCACCGCCCTCGTTATGGATCCATCGATCAAGAGCATTTAGAAATTAATTCCTAATGATATATGCCTCAAATTCTCAACTTCTTGAGAATATGTTCATCATCTTATTAATTTTTGGACGATTAGTGAGATCTTGGCTCCTTAGCCAGTGCTATAGTGCCGTTGTTGTCACAGAAAAGGGTTATGACATCTGATGATATGACACCTAGCTCCTCGATAAACTTTTTATACCAAAATGCTTCCTTCGCAGCATCAGATGCGGCAATGTACTCTGCTTCCATGGTAGAATCTGCAATAATCGGTTGTTTGTAACTCTTTCAATTTACTGATCCTCCATTGCATAAGAATACATATCATGATGTAGACTTTCTATCATTAGGGTTAGTCATAAAGTCTGAATCAGTGTATCCTTCTACCTTTAACTCAGATCCTCCTCCAAAGATCAAAAATATATCCTTAGTCCTTCTCAAGTACTTAAAGATATTTTCTACAGCTATCTAGTACTCCTCGCCTGGATTCGACTGATATCTGCTCGTGACACTCACAGCATGTGCTATATCAGGTCGAGTACATAGCATGGCATACATGAGGCTTGCTATTGTCGAATCATAAGGGATCCTGCTCATGCGCTGAATCTCTTCAGATGTTTTGGGGCACATCTTTTTGGAGAGATTTATTCTATGCCTTAGGGGTAACAATCCTCTTTTAGAGTTTTTTATGCTGAACCTCTTCAGCACTTCCTCTATGTACATTTTCTGTGATAGAACAAGCATCCTCTTAGATCTATCTATATAGACCTTAATTCCCAAAATATAGGATGCTTCTCCAAGGTCTTTCATGGAGAATTCCTTAGACAACCATAACTTGACTGATGTGAGCATGAGAATATCATTCCCAATCAGGAGTGATGCAAAAATAAAATTGTTCTCCCAAGTGCAGGAGAATCGCACAAGTAGTAAAATCTCGAGAGTCTGAGGTCGAATCCTCAGGGAACGATATATAGATTATTAGCGTAATTTTTAGATGTAATTTTCAGTTAAATAAATTTGTGGATTAAAATGATGTTTTGGTTTTCAGAAATTAAATGCAAAGAATAATAAACAAAATTCAATGAAATAGAAATGGTTAGAGATCCGGAATCCCCCTTGACAATATTGCGTTCAAGAAATAAACTTGGTAATTCTCGATCAAGGATCAAATAAATAAAATAGTTCCAATCATGAAATATATCTTTTGAATACATGAACTCAATGTCTAAGCATTCATCGTGCCAGTTATGTCTACGACAAATCAAATATCAGAGAAATCCATGCATCAATAAATATAAAACATGATGAATCTATCTAATAAAAAATATGAGAGAATCAGAACATATGAAAAATGTAAATCCATTAAAACCAAAGTTCAGAGTTTACTTCAAGAAAGTAACATGTCAAGGGTTCTCCCATCACCCTAGACCAAAGGGATTAGCCGGCCATCAACATGAAAAATCTCCCCTGTTCCTCTTTCCCTTTTTTTTTTTTTTATTTTGGAACAGGGCCTCCCCTGTTTCTCTCCTCCTCTGTTTTTTTTTCTTTGTTTTCAAATGAGAGCTCCTCCTGTTTTCCTGCCGAATGAGGGATATATAGCTCCCTTTGTTTGCCAGCCGAGATAGGTATCAAGTCCCCCTTTTCCTCGCACGCGGTGGTAACGAATGGATAGGATGAATCTCGGGAGATGCGGACGTGCTCGGACGTGGATGGATGGGATGCGGACGTTGGGAAGACGCTCGCGAATGGCTGGGAGGCGTTGGATGCGGCTGGAACTCGGGAGAAGCTGGATTGTGATCGCTTGCATTGCGGGATGCTCCAACGCATGAGATCCGGAAGATGCGCTGGTGGGGAGACAGATCCGAGAGCTTGCGGATGAGGCGGAAGAAGCGGGATGAAGTCGGAACTCTGGGATTGTGAGATCTGATCGTGGAATCCGAAAGCTAGAGCGCGTGAGATGCGTGGGAGGATCAGTCGGACGCGTGGGAAGCTGGTAGAAGGGCCTTGGATGCATGGGAGATGAACCGTGGACGGCTGGACTTTGCTGGGATGGTGCACGCGGAGAAGACGGGAGGATTGCAATCGCTTGCATCGCGGGAACACGTGAGAATGGGGCACGGACGCTGGGACTCGGCTGCTTGATGCGTGGGTGATGAACCTGGACGGGAAGAAGGCTCATGGACGTGTGATATGGGCTCGGCTGAAGCACGGATGTGTGCAGGATCCTTCAAATGGACTTAGTCGAAATGGGGAGGCATGCTGCTGCTGGATGTGGCTGCACCTAGCGGCTAATGCTCCTTCTAGTGTGCAACTGGGATTGACCTCATGTGGTTGACTAGTCACCTACTATGATGCATCTTTTTGAACCCAATGGTGCATTTTAACTTTGATTTCCGATCACCTGCACTCCACAAAAATATAATATTAATACAGCACTTCTATCATTATTTGTTAGCAATAATACTAATTTAAGTGATGTGTAGATCGCACTTTTGTGCTCTCATCACACCCCCAACTAGCTTATTGCTAGTCTCTAGCAATTCAGAGTAAATAATAACATGAGAGTACAAAAAGTGTTGGTTCATCCTTTGATGTTTTATTAGAACTAATTACATAAAACTAAGATATGTACTCACTTTCGTAGGAATCACGATTGCACTTAGCACGTCAACAAGCCGTTAAACCCCTAGGTTACCCTAGTGGACGAGTGTTGTCTCGTGAGGATTTTCAGGGATGTTACCCACAAACATCATGAATTATATGACATGAGATTTTAATAAAAATAAACCCTAAAGCTAATACACATGTAATTAATTGACAAATATTTCAAGTATGGCAACTGTCAAAACAAGAATATAAAAAGTGTAGTGTGCATCAAATCATATGACTTTCTCAGAGTACTAATACCTCCACCACAACAGAGCACCGCCTGAGTTTTAGGTGCACTACTCAAGTCCACAAATGTTTTCTACACTTTATTAGAACCTGATCCATCAAATTTTCAGAATATCACTGTTGCTAAATTTGTCAAGAATGGTTCGCATATAAAGAAAGAGCTATCAATCCCAACTAAACAATCCGGGTACACAGAGGTCCAATACAATGGAGTCAAACCAGCCATTACCACATGTCACTAGGTTCAGCCTAACCAACTCATTCATGCTTATTTTTATTTCATTTTTTTTTTCAATACACATGACAACTACAGCTATCCAACCCCATTAGGCTCTAGTAAGGTCCATGTAGCGAGCTTTCAGTCAATGACCCCCGATCCAGTTGGCTCAAGACATTAGGGTGAAACACCCCTCGGACTTAATTACTCGAACCAGACTACGCCACGAGGCCAGACTTGTCATCATAAGTATTTTTTTTTTATGCAAGAAAAGAAATGATAGACTGAACCATATAAATATTTTTATTATTTATGTGACTGCGTCGTGACAATAGGTCAACCAAAGTCGGATCATAAGGCACCTAAGTAATCTAGTCAGGATATTCAACCTCTATCTTTATGTGAAAACCAAATCCTGAACCTTATGGTACGAACAAGGATACTCATACTTCTTTTATGGATAAGGCTAACAAAAATGCAGTTAACAAATATGAACTCCTGAGGCCTTCCTATTGTCATTAAGTACACGTGTGGGGATCTAATAATAGGTCTCTGATCAGTCATAGTATGCATGTGTTCCGTTGCCTTAATAGTTGTACACACTCAATATGAAAATACATGTGCATTTGCTCAGAAAAGAAAGTAATAGAATAAATCAAATGCAAAAACAATTTTTTTTTTTTTTTTTTTGGATCAAAATATTTTCCTCCCCCCAACTTAAACATTGCATTGTCCTCAATATAAAAAAATGCAAGAAAACTATATATGAGAGACAATAGAGAAAATAATAGAGAGAAGAAGAATACCTTGAGCTGTTGATTTCCAGAAAAGAAGACCTACAAAATAAGAAGAAACTAGAAATAAAAGAAAAAAATAATAATTCTAACTAATATACACATACCTTGGCCTTCATGTTCAGTCATAAGAAGGCTCCTCCAAGGGAAAGGAGTCCTCTTCATCTGCAAAATTCTCAAGAAAAAGGTTTTAATCTGTGTCCATTTACCTTAAAAATTTGACCATCCTGTGGATTCTCAATTTCAACTGCCCCGTGTGGAAAAAACAGTTTTTACAATGAAAGGACCTGTCCATCTTGATCGTAACTTTCCAGAAAACAGATGTAAGCGAGAGTCATACAAAAGAACTTTTTGTGCAGGTTTCAAAAGATTTTCTTAGAATTGATTTATCATGCCTAATTTTCATTCGTTCTTTACAAAGTCTAGCATTGTCATACGCATCCCGACGAATTTCATTTCAACTCACTTAATTGTAATTTTCGAATTAAACCAGCATCTGACAATTCAAAGTTCAATTTTCTAATGGCCCAATATGATTTATGCTCTAATTCAACAGGTAGATGACATGCTTTTCCATAGACTAGCCGATACGGGGACATACCAAGAATAGTTTTATAAGCAGTACGGTAAGCCCACAATGCGTCAGAAAGTTTTAAAGGCCAGTCTTTGCGTATGGATTTCACCGTTTTCTCTAAAATTCGTTTAATTTTCCGATTGGCTAACTCTACTTGGCCACTAGTCTGCGGGTGATAAGGAGTTGCAATTCTATGAGTGATACCGTACTTTCGCAATAGGATCTCAAAAGGCTTATTACAGAAATGTTTCCCCCCATCACTAATTATAACCTTGGGCATCCCAAATCGTGAAAAAAATATTTTCTTTTAGGAATTTCAAAACAGGTTTGTGATCATTAGTTCTACAGGCAACAGCTTCTACCCATTTTGACACATTACTCAACACCAACTAAAATATACTCATGGCCAAAAGATGGTGGAAATGGACCCATGAAATCAATACCCCACATGTCAAAAATTTCAATAGCAGTAATGGGCTGAAGAGGCATCATTTGCCTACGAGTTAGACTTCCAACACGCTGACATGGGTCACATGTCCTACAGAACTCGTGGGCATCTTTAAATAGGTGTAGGCCAATAAAAACCATATTGTAACACCTTAGCTGCTGTTTTCTTAGATGCAAAGTGTCCTCCGCAAGCACTGGCATGACAAAAAAGAGAGTACACTTTGTATCTCATGATCCGAAATGCATCTTCTAAAGATTTGATCATTGCAATACTTGAACAAATAGGGGGCATCATAATAATAACTTCTTACTTCACGTAAGAAATTATTCTTATCATTCCATCCCCAATGCTCCGGCATTCCGGTTCGTGACAAGAAAGTTTACAATATCAGCAAACCATGGCATAGTAGAAAGTGTAAACAATTGCTCTTCAGGGAACGAGTCCTTGATGGGCAACTATTGGCACCAAATCATGAACAACTAGCCGTGATAAATGGTCAGCAACCACATTCTCTACTCCCTTTTTATCTTTGATAGTGATGTCAAATTCTTGGAGTAGAAGTATCCATCGTATTAAACGTGGTTTTGGCCTCTTTCTTATCCAATAAATATTTTAGCGCTGCATGATCTGTAAAGATAACAATAGGAGCACCAAGGATATAAGAGCAAAATTTGTCTAATGCAAATACTACTGCAAGCAATTTCTTTCTCGGTGGTGGTGTAATTCATTTGAGCATCATTTAAGGTTTGCTTGCATAGTAGATGACATATGGCTTATTATCCTTGCGTTGTCCTAGGACAGCTCCTATCGCATAGTCACTAGCATCGCACATGATCTCAAAAGGTAATGACCAATCAGGTGGTCGCACGATGGGTGCAGTGCTAAGCATAGCCTTCAATTTTCGAATGCCTCTTGACATGTTTCGGTCCAATCGAACGGTGTATCAAGGATAAGAGGTTACATAATGGTCGAGCTATGACACTAAAGTCCTTGATGAACCTCCTATAAAATTCTGCGTGACCCAAAAATGATCTAACATCTCTAACTTTCTTGGGTGCAGGTAGCTTGGCGATTAAGTCAATCTTAGCTCTATCAACTTCCATGCCCTTCGATGAAACAATATGTCCTAGGACAATTCCCTTTGGCACCATGAAGTGGCATTTCTCCCAATTCAGTATTAGATTCTTTTCTATACACCAAGCTAAGACAGTTTGTAAATGTAACAAACAATCATCAAAAGAATCGCAAAAATAGAGAAATCATCCATAAACACTTCTAAAAATTTCTCATTCATGTCTTCAAAAATACTGAGCATGCATCTTTGGAATGTTGCAGGTGCATTACACAACCCGAATGGCATCCGACGGAAAGCGAATGTGCCAAAAGGACAAGTGAAGGTAGTCTTCTCTTGATCTTCTGGTGAAATCTCGATTTGGTAGTATCCAGAATAGCCATCGAGAAAACAATAGAAATTGTGTCCTGCAACTCTTTCTAAAACTTGGTCTAGAAAGGGTAGGGGAAAGTGATCTTTCCTAGTGACCAAATTCAATTTTCGGTAGTCAACACACATGCGCCAACTCGTCGGAACACGAGTTGGTACTAGTTCACCCTGCTCATTTTTGACTACCGTCAGACCTGACTTCTTAGGAACGACTTGAGTAGGACTTACCCATTTACTGTCGGAAATTGGGTAAATAATACCCACGTCAAGCAACTTGAGGACTTCTGCTTTAACCACATCTCTCATCGTAAGATTCAACCTGCGTTGCATTTGCCTTGGTGGTTTGGGCATTGTCCTCCAAATATATCCTGTGCGTGCAAATTAAAGGGCTAATCCCCTTCAAGTCGGCAATAGACCACCCTAAAGCTTCTTTATGATTCTTTAGAACACCAAGTAATTTTCTTTCTTGGGCATGATCCAGATCAGATGAGATGATTTATAGGAAAATGTGTCCTCGGGTCCAAGAAAGGCATACTTGAGTTCCTTCGGTAAAGGTTTCAACTCGAGCTTAGGTGTTTGTTCATGGGATGGTACTATCTTTGCTTTTAGAGGTGGCAACTGTTCAAATTCCTCTATTCTCGGTCTCACCCATTGACCATCATGACATCCGAGTTATCTAAAATAGGTGGGACCATATCATCAGCAGTACCTTCAGAACACCAATCTATCAAACCATTGTCGGTCAATTCAGTAAATGTTTCTTTTAACAAATATTCTTCCGCAATGGTTTCAACCCATTCAACTTCTTTACTTTCTTCATGATCACTGGGTTGTTTGCCTATACTAAAGATGTTCAGTTCCAAAGTTCATATTGCCAAAAGAAAGCTTCATGATACCATTCCTACAATTGATCAATGCATTAGAAGTTGCAAGGAATGGACGTCCTAAGATGACTGGAATCTGAGATGGTGAATTGGAAGCCGGATGTGTGTCCAGTACGATAAAGTCGACAGAAAAATAGAACTTGTCTACTTGGACCAACACATCTTCGATAATCCCTCTAGGAACCTTCACTGACCTGTCAAGCTAATTGTAAGGTCACAGTTGTTGGCTTCAACTCACCCAACCGAGTTGCTCATATACCGTATATGGCAACAAGTTCACACTCGCTCCTAAATCTAGTAATGCTCGCTCAATCCTAAAATTGCCAATGATGCACGAGATAGTTGGGCAACCTGGATCCTTATATTTAGGAAGAATGTTATGCTGTAAAATTGCACTCACATTTTCAGCCAGAAATGCCTTCTTCTTGACATTTAAACGACGCTTGACAGTGCACAAATCTTTTAAAAATTTTGCATAGGAAGGCACTTGTTTGATTGCATCAAGAAGAGGTACATTGATTTTTACTTGCTTAAAAAGCTCAAGAATTTCAGAGTTTGGTTCAAGCTTTTGCAAGGGCTTTAGTGGGAACCCGCCATGCCGCTGATATTTCAAAACAAAAATCAGATGGCAGCGGAATCGGCATGCACGGGTTCGACGTTCATCGCATGAACGTTGTTTCTAGACCTTTCGTAATTAGGTAAGAATTAAAACTTTTAAAACTATTAGGAAGATCAAATCTTCACCTTGCGCGGGTAGATGATCACCGCAAATCTGAATTCGTGGTTTTGGAAGAGGGTTCGCTTGAAGCCGTTCAAACGTCCGGCCTCTACGGGTATCCATACGAAGCAGGATCCGATCCAAGCTCTCTATCTCACCGGGGTGCTAGCTCCCTTGCAGAGATAGCTTTTGATGGCTGATCTCCTCTCTTTCAATCAACCCTTGATTGTGCTTGAGAGGAGGAAGAAGAAGGATGAAGATGGGAAGAAGATCAAAAGCCCCTGCAGCCTTCTTCTTTTTCTATGCGTTGGAGCCAAGGAAGAAGACCAAGAGGAGGGAGACGCCTCCTCTTCTTTTCCCTTTGCTGATGGCGGCTGAACCAAGGAGAGATGGAGAGGGGGTGGCCACGTGAATGAAGAGGAGAAAGGGTCCATCTAGGGCGCCGGCCCTAGTCCTCCTTTAATAAGGATGAAGGGCTCCTACAAGTTAGGAGCCCTCGACTACTTTCCAAGAGGGGGCGCCGGCCCCCCTTCTCTCTTCATGTCGCACCAACTAAGTGAAGAGGGGCTGATGCCCCTCTTACTTGGTTAACCCAATCCTCTTCCAAAAAGGATTAGGTGCCTCTCTCATGGTTTAATCCTAATCTAATTAGGATTAGCCAAATTTGGGTTCAATCTACGCTAGTCCTAATCCAATTAGGACTTGAATGAATCATGACTTAATTGAACTCTTCAATCCTAATCCAATTAGGAGTCATGTTGATTCATTAGATTAATAATTAATTTAGACTTAAGGAATCCTAATCCAATTAGGGATTTGTTTAATTTTAGTCCTAATCCAATTAGGACTTTATTTGAATTTGAAGTCCTAATCCAATTAGGATTTCTAGGAATCCTACTCCAAGTAGGAATCCAATTTTAATTCAAAAGTTCCTAATCTCATTAGGATTGTAGGAATCCTATTCCAAGTAGGAATCCCAGTCCTACTCCAACTAGGATTTCCAGTCCTAATCCAATTAGGACTCTAGGAATCCTACCCAAAGTAGGATTCTTGTTTCAAGTCCAATTAATTAATTCCCTTTCCTTCTTCAACTTCTTATCAATCAAATTGATTACTTGTGATTCCTAATCACGATTTCAACCATCGGATCGGTCAATACTTCTAGTGTGTGTGACCCCATAGGTTCTACTCTAACTGGTAGTGAGATATATTGTGATCTCTATCTCAATATCATTGAAAACTCCTTTCAATGGTTGGAACGATTCCAACTCAACTCATTAGGGTTTATCGATCATCAAGATAATCCCTATGAGTCCCACCATCCACCAGTGACACCTAGCAGCATGTAGTGGCTACCCAGCAGAATGGAATGATGAACCTCTAGGTGCAGTTAACGTGTGATACAGTCCTACTATCGTGGATCCCTACAGGACGGAGGTCATGGACAACTCGTCAAACCCCATCGTCTGTCATATGTCAAGATTTATTCGACTGAGTTCGATAGTGGAAAACTCTTTTTCCACTTTATATTACTGCCCTGGCCAAGGTCTTAGAACTCAGTCTAACAAATCACATAGGATCACTCCTCTTCTATCAAGGTCGATAGATTCCTTATAGGTGCATACCCTTACTCCTACAGTGAACCTACTGCAGCCAATCTACACTGCATGGACCCATATGGCTAGAGACCATGTATGTGTGCAGTCAAACTACAATAACCTCACTGTGAGTAGCCGAAGCACCGCAGGTCAAAGGACCAGTCACACTACTGCAACATCAAGCAAGTCACTGACGAGTGGATAGACATCCAAGTGACTTCTTGTCTTGGTCACGCTCAGTACCCTTGTTCTCTAACAAGCACCTGCACTATCACTTCAGTGTCCCTACACTGTGGACTCAAGTCTCGTCCATCCAGAAGGAAAGTGATCTGTGCACTGATCGGATCGATCACCGTCCTCGTGATGATCCATTGATCAGGAGCATTTAGAAATTAATCACCAATGATACATGGCTCAAATTCTCAACTCTTGAGAATATGTATCATCATCTTATTAATTCTTGGACGATTCATAGACACATAAACAATATGAATGAAAGATGCCTTTTATTTATTCAATAATAAATAGTCAAGTACAAAATTATGTCCCTAGAATTAACAATGTGTCAGCCAAATTGGCTTCTAGGGCATACATCTAACAATCTTCCACTTGCACTAAAGCCAATTGGTCATATATCTTAGGCCCATCTTCTCAAGGTGGGCTTCAGTCTTTTGCTGACTCAGCTGCTTAGTGAACGGGTCCGCCACGTTATCCGTGGAGTCTACTCTCTGCACCTTTACATATTTCTTCTCAACATAGTCGCGTATGAGATGGAAGCGCCACTCTATATGCTTAGACTTCTGATGAGACCTTGGCTCCTTAGCAAGGGCTATGGCGCCATTATTATCGCAGTAGAGTGTTATGGCATCTGATGTCATCACGTCCAACTCTGCAATGAATTTCTTGAACCAGAAGCCTTCCTTAGCAGCTTCAGAGGCGGCGATGTATTCAGCTTCCATAGTAGAATCAGCAATGATCGGTTGTTTAGAACTCTTCCAATTCACCGTACCACCATTGCATAAGAACACATATCCAGATGTTGACTTCCTGTCATCGACATCAGTCATGAAGTCTGAATCTGTGTACCCTTCTACCTTTAACTCTGATGATCCTCCAAAAACCAAGAATAAATCTTTAGTTCTTCTCAAGTACTTAAGAATATTCTTCACAGTTGTCCAGTGTTCTTCACCTGGATTCGACTGATATCTGCTTGTGACACTCACAGCAAGGGCTATATCAGGTCGTGTACATAGCATGGCATACATGAGGCTTCCTATTGCCGATGCATAGGGAATCTTGCTCATGCGTTGAATCTCTTCAGATGTGTTGGGGCACATCTTCTTGGAGAGATGAATTCCATGCCTAAGGGGTAAGAGACCCCTCTTGGAGTTTTCCATGCTGAACCTCTTCAGCACCTCCTCTATGTACATTTTCTGTGAAAGGCCAAGCATCCTTTTAGATCGATCTCTATAGACCTTTATTCCCAAAATATAGGATGCTTCCCCAAGGTCTTTCATGGAGAATTCTTTTGACAAACAGACCTTGACCGAGGTTAGCATGGGAATATCATTCCCAATCAGGAGAATGTCATCTACGTACAGTACGAGAAAAACGACAGCACTCCCACTAACCTTTTTGTAAACACACGGTTCCTCTTCGTTTTTGATGAAATCAAACGTTTTGATTGCGTCATCGAAACGAGTGTTCCAACTCCGAGATGCTTGCTTTAGTCCATAGATGGACCTTTGCAGCTTGCAGACCTTGTGATCTCCATCACTGGAAGTGAAACCCAAAGGCTGTTCCATATAGATATCTTCATTAAGATATCCATTCAGGAAAGCAGTTTTCACATCCATCTGCCAGATTTCATAATCATGAAATGCTGCAATGGCAAGCAATGTTCGGATAGATTTTAGCATGGCTACAGGTGAAAAGGTCTCCTGATAGTCAATGCCTCGCGCTGACTATACCCTTTTGCCACAAGCCTTGCCTTATAGGTCTCTACCTCTCCATCCGAACCTATCTTCCTTTTGTAGATCCATTTGCATCCAATAGGTACAATACCTTCTGGTGGGTCTACTAAGGTCCAGACTTGGTTGGAATGCATGGAGTCTAACTCTGACTTCATAGCTTCCAGCCATTTCTCGGAATCGATATCAGATATCGCCTCGTTGTAGGTTTTGGGATCCTGTATGTGATCCCTATCTCCCACTAGGAACATTTCCTCGGTATCCTCTTCTAGTATACCTAAGTATCTATCGGGAGGATGGGAGACCCTACTAGATCTACGAGGTGGTCGAGGGACATCGTGTACTGGCTCTTTATGAATGGGTTCTATAGGATCCATGACTCGTTGCTTTTCAGAGACTTTCTCTTCAAGCTCAATTTTCTCCCACTGCCTCTATCAAGGATAAACTGATTTTCCAAGAAGATGGCATGACGGCTCACAAACACATTGTGATCCTCTGAGACGTAAAAATTGTATCCTAATGACTCTTTAGGATATCCTATAAAACGAGCACTTATGGTCCTAGCCTCTAACTTGTCTGCCTGTAGTCGCTTGACGTGGGCCGGACATCCCCAAATCTTGAGATGACCAAGACTTGGTTTCTTACCATGCCATATCTCATACGGTGTGGTAGGAACGGATTTAGAGGGAACTCTATTCAATAAATAAATCGCTGTGAGTAAGGCATCTCCCCAAAGGAACATAGGTAAATCAGTGAAGCTCATCATGGACCTGACCATGTCCAACAGGGTCCGATTCCTCCTCTCTGACACCCCGTTGAGTTGAGGTGTACCCGGAGGTGTCCATTGTGAGACTATGCCGTTTTCTTTGAGATAGTCCCAGAATTCCCCACTAAGGTATTCTCCTCCTCGATCTGATCGAAGAGCCTTAAGAGGTTTTCCGGTTTGTTTTTCTACTTCATTCTTGAACTCTTTGAACTTTTCAAAAGATTCAGATTTGTGTCTCATAAGATACACATACCCATATCGTGAATAATCATCGGTAAAGGTAATGAAGTAAGAATAACGTCCCCTGGCTAGCACATCGAATGGGCCACATACATCTGTATGTACTAGGGTAAGTACAGTGGTCCTCTCCCCATGTCCTACATAGGGCAGTCTAGCCATTTTTCCTTGAAGACAGGACTCGCAAACTGGATATGACTCGGAAGTCAATGAGCCTAAAAGCCCATCTTTATCCATTTTGTTCATTCTGTCTTCTCCAATATGGCCAAGCCTGAGGTGCCACAAATATCTTTGGTTTATCTCATCTCTAGATCTTTTGGATCCTTTGGCACTCACTTCTTGCTCGGTAATATTCACAGATACATCCATATGTAAATGATAGAGACTGTCGATCATGAAACCACGTGCGACTATTTTATTTCTTAAATAAATAGAACAGCAGTCTTTGTCAAAAGTAAAAACATGACCTTCCTGTGCTAGACATGAAACAGAAATCAAATTTCTGCTAGCAGCAGGTACATAATAGCAGTCTCTAAGTAATAAACTAAATCCAGACGGTAGTCGCAGATGGTAGGTGCCCATAGCCACAGCAGCAACTTTTGCCCCGTTGCCAATCCGAAAGGGTTACCGCACCTTCCGCCAGCCTTCTACTTTCCTTTAGACCCTGCATGGTAGTGCACAAATGAGCACTAGAACCAGAATCTATAACCCAACTAGAAGTAGAAGAAACCGTTAGATTAGTTTCAATTATGAGCAAGTCTATACCTTCTGAAGGCATGTCACCTTTCTTGTTCTTCAGGCTCTCGAGGTATGAAGGACAGTTTCTCTTCCAGTGGCCTTCGACATTGCAGTGGAAACATTTTCCTTTGTCGTTAGCCTTTTTCTTTTGAACTTCCTTCTTTGGCTTCTTGTCTTTCTTCTGCTTCTTAGCAGGCTTCTTTTTCTTCCAAGTAGACTTTCTCTTGAAATCAGAAGTCAACTCAGCAGCAAGGACATTGCCCCTTGAACCTTTCAAGGCTCCCTCAGCAGTTACCAACATGTTTATGAGTTCAGTCTTAGTGCATTCAATCTTATTCATGTGGTAGTTTACTATAAACTGACCAAATGAATCAGGAAGGGATTGAAGGATCAGATCTACTTGCAATTCCTTGTGCATGTCCATACCGAGCTTCTCAAGCTCCTCTAGGTCCTTGATCATGGTCAGACCGTGATCATGGACAGACTGCCCCTCGCGCATCTTCGCTTTGAAAAGCCTCTTGGACACTTCAAAACGAGCTGTGCGACTCTGCTCACCATACAACTCTTGCAGGTGTGCCAGTATGTCCCTAGCAGTCTTCATATTTTCATGCTGGCATTGGAGTTCATTAGACATGGATGCCATCATATAGCATTTTACTCTAATGTCATCATCCAACCACTTTTTATGCATCTCACGCTGAACATCAGTAGGACGTGTTGGTAGTGTGGGGATATCTGAATCGAGTATGTAGCCTATTTTCTCACAGTCCAAAACAATTTTGAGATTTATAAGCCAGTCTTTGTAATTGGTTCCGGTCAGTCGGTTGGTCTCAAGAATACGGGTCAAAGGGTTTGAAGCTGACATTGTATCTGCAGAGAGTAAAGATTCTAGTTAGACTTTTGTACTTGATCCTAATCTGTTCTAAGGTCTTTTAGAACAAATGTAACTCCCACTATTTTCTCGAATCCCTCACACTCCCCTGGTAGGAAAACGGAAAATCCACACGACTAGGGTTTCTAGTGGGTACTGCGGTACCACCGATTTACATGCCACCTCACCTAACAGTTATTGGTGACACATAGATGGATGAGTGTACAACTCTTGTACCATGCTTCTCAAGCATGTTGCAGTGTAACTTGGTCTCTAAGCCATGAAAACCTCACCTAACAGTTATTGGTCCCATCGCTTAGTTAAGTCAGACCCACCGTATAACCGTAGGAATAAAGTCGTCATTGGGTCCTCACCTAACAGTTATTGGTGCCCAACCCCACCTTTACCCTACAACATCTCATGTCTATAGAGAGGTCCAGCCCCCCGATGCAACTTGACCACTGTGTCCAGCCGAGACAAATCAACATCAGAAAGGCCTTAGCAGCTCTACTACAGTGGAAGACCTATTGACTTAATATTGGTTAATCAGGTCTTAGTGTTTGCAACTTGAGCCCTTCATAAGAGGTAATCGAACAATTGGCCAGGTAAGCAGGTGGGAGGCTCCCCTTACTCAGAGAGTAAGGTCCTAATTAAGTAACCACCTTTCATGCTTTCCTAGACACCAATTAGATCAATTAATCTAATATGACTTGCTCATGTCGGTTCACTCTCGACTTGATTGAGGAGGTTTTGATTTAGGTCTTAATTGGGTTTGCTACATCACATGTAAACCTATCTACCCGACTCGCATTCACATCACATGCAAACGGCACATCACAGTGTTGGAGAACCCGCCCATGTCGCTGATATTTCAAAAAATTCAGATGGCAGCGGAATCGGCATAAGCGGGATCCCATAAAAATAAAAAATTACATCTCTTTAGAGCACGCAGCCCTCAAAACATCAATAAAGCAGAAGCATCTGAAAATTACATGACATCCGATCATCGCATCATTACATTGACCAAAAGGTTGAATCCTTGATCATCACCGACAACAATAATTTCAGATCTGAAAACTAACTGATTTATCATGACATAAGTCGCTGAATCAATCAGACCTGTAATTAACAATGCAAACACACACAAAAACAGCATAAAAACAGCACCCTGAAAAACTCAGCAATTTTCAGCATGCATGATCATTCAATTTTCAGATCTAATAGCTTAGATATTAAATTCTTACTTAATCTAGACCAGCCTACCACGGACCCCCCATGCCCATATCAAAAACAGATGCACGGATCGGCATACGGGTCACGTTCATCCATGAACGTGTTTAGACCTTCTATTAGTAAGAATTAAAACTTTTTAAACCTTTAGGAAGATCAGATCTTCACCTTGTGCGGGTAGATGATCACCGCAAACTGAAGTTCGTGGTCTAGGATGAAGGTTCGCTTGAAGCCGTTCAAGTGCCCGGCCTCTACGGGTATCCACACGAAGCAGTGATCCGATCAAAGCTCTCTTATCTTCCCGGAGTGCTAGCTCCCTTGCAAAGACTTCTTTTGATGGCTGATTTCCTCTCTTTCAATCAACCCTTGATTGTGCTTGAGAGGAGGAAGAAGAAGGATGAAGAAGAGGAAGAAGAAGAATCCCCACGCAGCCTTCTTTTCTTCCCTGCGTTGGAACCAAGGAAGGAGGCCAAGGAGAGGTGCACGCCTCTTCTTCTTTTCCCCTTGCTGATGGCGGCTGAACCAAGGAAGGGAGAGGGGTGGCCACGTGATGGAAGAGGAGAGGGAGAGCTCATCTAGGGCGCCGGCCCCCTTTGCCCCTTTTTATAACCATCTAGGGCTTCTACAATCTAGGAGCCCTAGAGTTATTTCCTAAGAGGGGCTCTCTTCTCCCTTCTCCACATGGAAAAGGGAGGGGCATATCCCCTTCCTCATGGTAAACCCTAATCCACATTAAGTAGGGTTTGAAAAGCCCTAATGTGGTCAAGCCCTAATCCAATTAGGCTTAGCCCAAGGGTGAACCAATTAGGATCCAATCTAGGTAAGTCCTAATCCAATTAGAACTTAAATCAATTTTGACTTAATTGAACTCTTCAATCCTAATCCAATTAGGAGTCTTATTGATTCATTAGATTAATAATTAATTGTGACTTAAGAAACCCTAATCCAAATTAGGACATATTTGATTTTAGTCCTAATCCAATTAGGACTCTATTTGAATCCGAAGTCCTAATCCGATTAGGACTCTAGGAATCCTACTCCAAGTAGGAATCCAATTTTGATTCAAAATTTCTAATCTCATTAGGATTGTAGGAATCCTATTCCAAGTAGGAATCCCAGTCCTACTCCAACTAGGATTCCCAGTCCTAATCCAATTAGGACTCTAGGAATCCTACCCGAAGTAGGATTTGTGTTTAAGTCCAATTAATTAATTCCCTTTGTTCCTTCTTCAACTTCTTATCAATCAAATTGATTACTTGTGATTCCTAATCACGATTTCAACCATCGGATCGGTCAATACTTCTAGTGTGTGTGACCCCATAGGTTCTATTCTGACTGGTAGTGAGATATATTATGATCTCTATCACAATATCATTGAAAACTCCTTTCAATGGGTTGGAACGATTCCAACTCAACTCGTTAGGGTTTATCGATCATCAAGATAATCCCTATGAGTCCCACCATCCACCAGTGACACCTAGCAGCATGTAGTGGCTACCCAGCAGAATGGAATGATGAACCTCTAGGTGCAGTTAACATGTGATACAGTCCTACTATCGTGGATCCCTACAGGACGGAGGTCATGGACAACTCGTCAAACACCATCGTCTGTCATATGTCAAGATTTATTCGACTTGAGTTGGATAGTGAAAAACTCTTTTTCCACTTTATATTACTGCCCTGGCCAAGGTCTTAGAACTCAGTCTAACAAATCACATAGGATCACTCCTCTTCTATCAAGGTCGATAGATTCCTTATAGGTGCATACCCTACTCCTACAGTGAACCTACTGCAGCCAATCTACACTGCATGGACCCATATGGCTAGAGACCATGTATGTGTGCAGTCAAACTACAATAACCTCACTGTGAGTAGCCGAAGCACTGCAGGTCAACGGACCAGTCACACTACTGCAACATCAAGTAAGTCACTGACGAGTGGATAGACATCCAAGTGACTTCTTGTCTTGGTCACGCTCAGTACCCTTGTTCTCTAACAAGCACCTGCACTATCACTTCAGTGTCCCTACACTGTGGACTCAAGTCTCGTCCATCCAGAAGGAAAGTGATCTGTGCACTGATCGGATCGATCACCGTCCTCGTGATGATCCATTGATCAGGAGCATTTAGAAATTAATCACCAATGATACATGGCTCAAATTCTCAACTCTTGAGAATATGTATCATCATCTTATTAATTTCTTGGACGATTCATAGACACATAAACAATATGAATGAAAAGATGCCTTTTATTTATTCAATAATAAATAGTCAAGTACAAAATTATGTCCCTAGAATCAAAAATGTGTCAGCCAAATTGGCTTCTAGGGCATACATCTAACAATCTCCCACTTGCACTAGAGCCAATTGGTCATATATCTTAGGCCCATCTTCTCAAGGTGGGCTTCAGTCTTTTGCTGACTCAGCTGCTTAGTGAACGGGTCTGCCACGTTATCCGCGGAGTCTACTCTCTGCACCTCTACATATTTCTTCTCCACATAGTCGCGTATGAGGTGAAAGCGCCGCTCTATATGCTTAGACTTCTGATGAGACCTTGGCTCCTTAGCAAGGGCTATGGCGCCATTATTATCGCAGTAGAGTGTTATGGCATCTGATGTCATCACGTCCAACTCTGCAATGAATTTCTTGAACCAGAAGCCTTCCTTAGCAGCTTCAGAGGCGGCGATGTATTCAGCTTCCATAGTAGAATCAGCAATGATCGGTTGTTTAGAACTCTTCCAATTTACTGTTCCACCATTGCACAAGAACACATATCCAGATGTTGACTTCCTGTCATCGACATCAGCCATGAAGTCTGAATCTGTGTACCCTTCTACCTTTAACTCTGATGATCCTCCAAAAACCAAGAATAAATCTTTAGTTCTTCTCAAGTACTTAAGAATATTCTTCACAGCTGTCCAGTGTTCTTCACCTGGATTCGACTGATATCTGCTTGTGACACTCACAGCAAGAGCTATATCAGGTCGTGTACACAGCATGGCATACATGAGGCTTCCTATTGCCGATGCATAGGGAATCTTGCTCATGCGTTGAATCTCTTCAGATGTGTTGCGGCACATCTTCTTGGAGAGATGAATTCCATGCCTAAGAGGTAAGAGACCCCTCTTGGAGTTTTCCATGCTGAACCTTTTCAGCACCTCCTCTATGTACATCTTCTGTGAAAGGCCAAGCATCCTTTTAGATCTATCTCTATAGACCATTATTCCCAAAATATAGGATGCTTCCCCAAGGTCTTTCATGGAGAATTCTTTTGACAACCAGACCTTGACCGAGGTTAGCATGGAAATATCATTCCCTATCAGGAGAATGTCATCTACGTACAGTACGAGAAAAACGACAGCACTCCCACTAACCTTTTTGTAAACACATGGTTCCTCTTCGTTTTTGATAAAATCAAACGTTTTGATTGCGTCATCGAAACGAGTGTTCCAACTCCGAGATGCTTGCTTTAGTCCATAGATGGACCTTTGCAGCTTGCAGACCTTGTGATCTCCATCACTGGAAGTGAAACCCAATGGCTGTTCCATATAGATATCTTCATCAAGATATCCATTCAGGAAAGCAGTTTTCACATCCATCTGCCAGATTTCATAATCATGAAATGCTGCAATGGCAAGTAATGTTCGGATGGATTTTAGCATGGCTACAGGTGAAAAGGTCTCCTGATAGTCAATGCCTTCGCGCTGACTATACCCTTTCGCCACAAGCCTTGCCTTATAGGTCTCTACCTCTCCATCCGAACCTATCTTTCTTTTGTTGATCCATTTGCATCCAATAGGTACAATACCTTCTGGTGGATCTACTAAGGTCCAGACTTGGTTGGAATGCATGGAGTCTAACTCTGACTTCATAGCTTCCAGCCATTTCTCGGAATCGATATCAGATATCGCCTCGTTGTAGGTTTTGGGATCCTGTATGTGATCCCTATCTCCCACTAGGAACATTTCCTCGGTATCCTCTTCTAGTATACCTAAGTATCTATCGGGAGGATGGGAGACCCTACTAGATCTACGAGGTGGTTGAGGGACATCGTGTACTGGCTCTTTATGAATGGGTTCTATAGGATCCATGACTCGTTGCTTTTCAGAGACTTTCTCTTCAAGCTCAATTTTCCTCCCACTGCCTCTATCAAGGATAAACTGATTTTCCAAGAAGATGGCATGACGGCTCACAAACACATTGTGATCCTCTGAGATATAAAAATTGTATCCTAATGACTCTTTAGGATATCCTATAAAACGAGCACTTATGGTCCTAGCCTCTAACTTGTCCGCCTGTAGTCTCTTGACATGGGCCGGACATCTCCAAATCTTGAGATGACCCAGACTTGGTTTCTTACCATGCCATATCTCATACGGTGTGGTAGAAACGGATTTAGAGGGAACTCTATTCAATAAATAAATCGCTGTGAGTAAGGCATCTCCCCAAAGGAACATAGGTAAATCAGTGAAGCTCATCATGGACCTGACCATATCCAATAGGGTTCGATTCCTCCTCTCTGACACCCCGTTGAGTTGAGGTGTACCCGGTGGTGTCCATTGTGAGACTATGCCATTTTCTTTGAGATAGTCCCGGAATTCCCCACTAAGGTATTCTCCTCCTCGATCTGATTGAAGAGCCTTAAGAGGTTTTTCAGTTTGTTTTTCTACTTCATTCTTGAACTCTTTGAACTTTTCAAAAGATTCAGACTTGTGTCTCATAAGATACACATACCCATACCGTGAATAATCATCGGTAAAGGTAATGAAGTAAGAATAACGTCCCCTGGCTAGCACATCGAATGGGCCACATACATCTGTATGTATTAGGGTAAGTATTTCAGTGGTCCTCTCTCCATGTCCTACAAAGGGTAGTCTAGCCATTTTTTCTTGAAGACAGGACTCGCAAACTGGATATGACTCGGAAGTCGATGAGCCTAAAAGCCCATCTTTATCCATTTTGTTCATTCTGTCCTCTCCAATATGGCCAAGCCTGAGGTGCCACAAATATCTTTGGTTTATCTCATCTCTAGATCTTTTGGATCCTTTGGCACTCACTTCTTGCTCGGTAACATTCACAGATACATCCATATGTAAATGATAGAGACTGTCGATCATGAAACCACGTGCAACTATTTTATTTCTGAAATAAATAGAACAGCAGTCTTTGTCAAATGTAAAAACATGACCTTCCTGTGCTAGACATGAAACAGAAATCAAATTTCTGCTAGCAACAGGTACATAATAGCAGTCTCTAAGTATTAAACTAAATCCAGACGGTAGTCGCAGATGGTAGGTGCCCACAGCCACAGCAGCAATTTTTGCCCCGTTGCCAACCCGAAGGGTTACCGCACCTTCCGCCAGCCTTCTACTTTCCTTTAGACCCTGCATGGTAGTGCACAGATGAGCACTAGAACCAGAATCTATAACCCAACTAGAAGTAGAAGAAACCGTTAGATTAGTTTCAATTATGAGCAAGTCTATACCTTCTGAAGGTGTGTCACCTTTCTTGTTCTTCAGGCTCTCGAGGTATGAAGGACAGTTTCTCTTCCAGTGGCCTTCGACATTGCAGTGGAAACATTTTCCTTTGTCGTTAGCCTTTTTCTTTTGAACTTCCTTCTTTGGCTTCTTGTCTTTCTTCTGCTTCTTAGCAGGCTTCTTTTTCTTCCAAGTAGACTTTCTCTTGGAACCAGAAGTCAACTCAGCAGCAAGGACATTGCCCCTTGAACCTTTCAAGGCTCCCTCAGCAGTTACCAACATGTTGATTAGTTCAGTCTTAGTGCATTCAATCTTATTCATGTGGTAGTTTACTATAAACTGACCAAATGAATCAGAAAGTGACTGTAGGATCAAATCCACTTGTAATTCCTTGTGCATGTCCATACCAAGCTTCTCAAGCTCCTCTAGATCCTTGATCATAGTCAGACCGTGATCATGGACAGACTGCCCTTCGCGCATCTTCGTCTTGAAAAGCCTCTTGGACACTTCAAAACGAGCTGTGCGACTCTGCTCACCATACAACTCTTGCAGGTGTGCCAGTATGTCCCTAGCAGTCTTCTTATTTTCATGCTGGCATTGGAGTTCATTAGACATGGATGCCATCATATAGCATTTTACTCTAATGTCATCATCCAACCACTTTTTATGCATCTCACGCTGAACATCAGTAGGACGTGTTAGTAGTGTGGAGATATCTGAATCAAGTATGTAGCCTATTTTCTCACAGTCCAAAATAATTTTGAGATTTCTAAGCCAGTCCTTGTAATTGGTTCCGGTCAGTCGGTTGGTCTCAAGAATACGGGTCAAAAGGTTTGAAGCTGACATTGTATCTGCAGAGAGTAAAGATTTTAGTTAGACTTTTGTACTTGATCCTAATCTGTTCTAAGGTCTTTTAGAACAAATGTAACTCCCACTATTTTCTCGAATTCCTCACACTCCCCTGGTAGGAAAACGGAAATCCCACACGACTAGGGTTTCTAGTGGGTACTGCAGTCCCACCGATTTACATGCCACCTCACCTAACAGTTATTGGTGACACATAGATTGATGAATGTACAACTCTTGTACAATGCTTCTCAAGCATGTTGTAGTGTAACTTGGTCTCTAATCCATGAAAACCTCACCTAACAGTTATTGGTCCCATTTCTTAGTTAAGTCAGACCCACCGTATAACCGTAGGAATAAAGTCGTCATTGGGTCCTCACCTAACAGTTATTGGTGCCCAACCCCACCTTTACCCTACAACATCTCATGTCTATAGAGAGGTCCAGCCCCCCGATGCAACTTGACCACTGTGTCCAGCCGAGACAAATCAACATTAGAAAGGCCTTAGCAGCTCTACTACAGTGGAAGACCTATTGACTTAATATTGGTTAATCAGGTCTTAGTGTTTGCAACTTGAGCCCTTCATAAGAGGTAATCGAACAATTGGCCAGGTAAGCAGGTGGGGAGGCTCCCCTTACTCAGAGAGTAAGGTCCTAATTAAGTAACCACCTTTCATGCTTTCCTAGACACCAATTAGATCAATTAATCTAATATGACTTGCTCATGTCGGTTCACTCTCGACTTGATTGAGGAGATTTTGATTTAGGTCTCAATTGGGTTTGCTACATCACATGTAAACCTATCTACCCGACTCGCATTCACATCACATGCAAACGGTACATCACAGGCAGTTATAATCGCAGCATCAAATAAAGTTAACCTTGAAATAGGTGATGATCATGGATTCTAATTAGGTCGTATTACAAGCACATGCACATCAATCGATCAAGTGGTCTTCAACTCTTAAATTGGTTCCAAGCCTCCTTGATTCGATCCTTGATCAACTCTTGATCCCATCGCCATCAACCGCTTAGATCACCCTTTCATCTCATGCCTTTGCTTCAACTTGATCGTTGATGTACATCACATGACAGAAATACAACCAGATGTAAAATAAAAATAAAAATAATTTACATCTCCTTTTAGGAGGCACGCAGGCCTCTCAAAACATCAAATAAGATGCATGCAAGCATCTGAAAAATTACATGACATCGCAGATCACATCGCAGGTCATTACATTTGATACCAAAAGGGTTTGAATCCTATGATCATCACCGTATGCAACAATTATAATTTTCAGATCTGAAAACTAACTGATTATATCATGACATAGGTCGCTGATCATGCTAATCATGATTCTAAACTTTGTAATCCATTAACAATGCAATTAGAATCATCTTTTTATCACATAAAAATCAGCATGCAAAAATCAGCACCCCTGAAAAATCTGCATGCAGAATTTTCAGCATGCATGATCATTCAATTTTCAGATCTAATAAGCCTTTAGATAATTAATTCTTACCTTAATCTACGAAGCCTAGGCTCTGATACCACTGTTGGGGAACCCGCCCATGCCGCTGATATTTCAAAAAAATTCAGATGGCAGCGGAATCGGCATGTGCGGGATCGACGTTCATCGCATGAACGTTGTTTCGATGAACCTTTCGTAATTAGGTAAGAATTAAAACTTTTAAAACCTTTAGGAAGATCAGATCTTCACCTTGTGCGGGTAGATGATCACCGCAAATCTGAATTCGTGGTTTTGGAAGAGGTTCGCTTGAAGCCGTTCAAAGTCCGGCCTCTACGGGTATCCACACGAAGAGGACCGATCAAAGCTTTCTTGTCTTCCCGGGGTGCTAGCTCCCTTGCAAAGACTTCTTTTGATGGCTGATCTCCTCTCTTTCAATCAACTCTTGATTGCACTTGAGAGGAGGAAGAAGAAGGATGAAGAAGAGGAAGAAGATCAAAGCCCTTCGCAGCCTTCTTCTTTCTCATGCGTTGAAGCCAAGAGGAGGAAGAGGGATGTCGCCAAGGTCTTCTTTCCCTTGCACCTTGCTTGCGGTTGAACCAAGGGAGGAGAGGGAGGGTGGCGGCAGCAAGAGGAGGCTTCAAGTGCATTAGGGCGCCGGCCCCTTGCCTCCTCTTATATAGCCATCTAGGCTCCTACAATCTAGGAGCCCTAGAGTTAATTCCATAAGAAGGGGGCGCGGCCCCTCTCTTCATGCCGCACACAAGGAGAGGAGGAGGGGCGTGATCCCTCCTTCTTGTGATGCCCTAATCCTCCTCTAAGGAGGATTAGTGTCCCTCTTATGGCTAAGTCCTAATCCTATTAGGCTTTAACCAAATCATGAATCAATTGGGTTCAATCCATGCTAGTCCTAATCCTATTAGAACTTGAATGAACCATGACTCAATTGAACTCTTCAATCCTAATCCAATTAGGAGTCATGTTGATTCATTAGATTAATAATTAATTTAGACTTAAGGAATTCTAATCCAATTAGGATATTTAATTTTAGTCCTAATCCAATTAGGACTCTATTTGAATCCGAAGTCCTAATCCAATTAGGATTCTAGGAATCCTACTCCAAGTAGGAATCCAATTTTAATTCAAAATTCCTAATCTCATTAGGATTGTAGGAATCCTATTCCAAGTAGGAATCCCAGTCCTACTCCAACTAGGATTCCCAGTCCTAATCCAATTAGGACTCTAGGAATCTACCCGAAGTAGGATTTGTGTTTAAGTCCAATTAATTAATTCCCTTTGTTCCTTCTTCAACTCTTATCAATCGAATTGATTACTTGTGATTCCTAATCACTATTCAACCATTGGATCGGTCAATACTTCTAGTGTGTGTGACCCCATAGGTTCTATTCTGACTGGTAGTGAGATATATTATGATCTCTATCACTATATCATTGAAAACTCCTTTCAATGGGTTGGAACGATTCCAACTCAACTCATTAGGGTTTATCGATCATCAAGATAATCCCTATGAGTCCCACCATCCACCAGTGACACCTAGCAGCATGTAGTGGCTACCCAGCAGAATGGAAGATGAACCTCTAGGTGCAGTTAACATGTGATACAGTCCTACTATCGTGGATCCCTACAGGACGGAGGTCATGGACAACTCGTCAAACCCCATCGTCTGTCATATGTCAAGATTTATTCGACTTGAGTTCGATAGTGGAAAACTCTTTTTCCACTTTATATTACTGCCCTGGCCAAGGTCTTAGAACTCAGTCTAACAAATCACATAGGATCACTCCTCTTCTATCAAGGTCGATAGATTCCTTATAGGTGCATTACCCTACTCCTACAGTGAACCTACTGCAGCCAATCTACACTGCATGGACCCATATGGCTAGAGACCATGTATGTGTGCAGTCAAACTACAATAACCTCACTGTGAGTAGCCGAAGCACCGCAGGTCAAAGGACCAGTCACACTACTGCAACATCAAGCAAGTCACTGACGAGTGGATAGACATCCAAGTGACTTCTTGTCTTGGTCACGCTCAGTACCCTTGTTCTCTAACAAGCACCTGCACTATCACTTCAGTGTTCCCTACACTGTGGACTCAAGTCTCGTCCATCCAGAAGGAAAGTGATCTGTGCACTGATCGGATCGATCACCGTCCTCGTGATGATCCATTGATCAGGAGCATTTAGAAATTAATCACCAATGATACATGGCTCAAATTCTCAACTCTTGAGAATATGTATCATCATCTTATTAATTCCTTGAACGATTCATAGACACATAAATAATATGAATGAAAAGATGCCTTTTATTTATTCAATTATAAATAGTCAAGTATAAAATTATGTCCCTAGAATCAACAATATGTCAGCCAAATTGGCTTCTAGGGCATACATCTAACATAGACGTGCCATTACAAGCTTCTTCCAAACCGAGGGAGAAGAATTTCATGAAACTTGGAAGAGATTTGGGACCTAATCCGTAAATGCCCATATCATGAAATACCTAAATGGCAGCTAGTGCAATGTTTCTATGACGGATTGACTGAACGAAACCGTCAGATGATCGATGCCGCATGCGGGGGGACATTCATGCTTCAAAATGAGCATGAAGCATAGCAATTATTTAAAAATCTTAATGAAAACTCCCTCCACCATGCTTCCTGTTCTCGTTAAGCACCCCCGAGTTCTCAAAGAAAAGGGACCATTTGTGAAATAAGTCATTCTATGGACCTGTCTAGCAAGGTAGATGCATTGTCCCAAAAGATTGACCAACTGATGATAGGTGGGCATTTCATTAACTCTTCCCAAGCACAATTGTGTACTATCTATTCTAGCCTATCCCACCCTATTCATGAGTGCCCCTCAGCTACCCCAATTTTCCGAACTCGTGCAAGAACACATCAATGCTGCTCAAACCCAGCCCATACTGGGTAATGATCCATTTTTCAATACATATAACCCAGGATGGTGGAATCATCCAAACTTTTCTTGGAAGCAGCAAGCTTCGAATACTGCCCAACCCTACTCCCAAAATTTTCAAAACCCTCAGAATTTTCAAACCTCACAAAATATTCATCCCTACCGTCCCTCGACTCAATTTCAACACACTGCTCCTCCACCCTAAAGAAACACAGCCTTTGAGGAGAAAGTGTTGAACGTCCTTCAAGGTTTGGAAACCATTACACAATTGGTGCACTCTCACATGCAATCCATCGCCAAGCTAGAATCCCAAATGAGGCAACTAGCTAATGCACTGAACAAGCGAGAGGAAGGAAAGCTTCCAAGCCAACCACTAAGTAATCCTAGGGGACAATACATGGCTCAAGAAAATCAACTAAATGCAATTCATCATGAACAAGCCAATGCTTTGACTACCCTAAGGAGTGGATGTGTAGTAGACAATAAGATTGGGGAACATAACAATAAGGAAGGTGAAGAAGAGGATAGACATGTGTCAAATAAAAATCTAAAACCTTCTTCTTCTTCCGCTAGTCCACCTTCTGCCAAAACTCGCATCCCAAAGGCCCCATTTCCTGAAGCTCTTAATTCACCCTCTCCCTTTGATAGAAAGGGAACTTCACTAGAGGAAATGATGGAGGTTTTCAAACAAGTGAAAATCAATTTTCCGCTTCTTGATGCTATTAGACAAGTTTCCTCCTATGCCAAATTTCTCAAAGACCTTTGTACCCAAAAGCGAAAATCTATGACACATGTGCCTAGAAAGGTCTTCCTAACTGAGCAAGTGAGTTCTATTCTCCAACACAACACCCCTCCGAAATTCAAAGATCTTGGTGCTCCCACCATCTCCTGTGTCTTAGAAAATAATTTCATTGATCGAGCACTCTTAGATCTAGGGGCAAGTGTCAACCTTTTACCTTATTCAGTTTATGAGAAACTTGGTTTAGGTGAGTTAAAACCAACCTCGGTATCCCTCCAATTGGCTGATCAATCTGTAAAAACACCACATGGGATACTTGAAGATGTTCTTGTCAAGATAGACAAATTCTATTTTTCAGTAGATTTTATTGTCCTTGATATGGAACATGAATCTAATCCTAAGAAAAAAATCCCCGTGATCCTTGGGCGCCCCTTTTTAGCAACAGCTAATGCATGCATCAATTTTAGAATAGGGGTAATGAACATATCATTTGGGAACATGAAGGTAAAATTAAATGTGTTCAATGCGGCCGACCAATCCGAGAGGAAAGTTGAGTGTTTTATAATAGACAAAATAGATGACCTCATAGAAGGAGATGCAAAAACTACCTCACTGTGTCTGGCTGAAGACAATAAACTTAGCACTTGTTGGGAGGCAACCCAATTCTCTTAGATTTCTTTAACATTGAGGACAATGTTAGGTTTAGGTTTGGGGGTATTTTTAAGCAATTTTGATTTTATTTGCATCTCTTGCATTCATTTTCACTTCACAATGTCAGATTTATGTTTGGAGGTCTTCATCTTGATTTTCATCCCAACAAAATAAAAATAATAATAAAAAAAATAAATTAATTCTTTTTTTAAAAAAATTGTGTTCATTTTTATAAAATAATAATAATAATAAATTAAAAATAAAAAAGTTTTTGTTTTTTTAAAAAAAATCTAATTTCTATACATTAATGCAAGAATGATAAGCACACAAGGTATATAAAATCTAAAAAGCCCAATCACTAGTCGGAAGTAATACAAATTTAAGTTCTTTTTATGAAGTCTTTCTTAGGAAGTTGTAAGCTAATTAATACTTTAGAATTTCACTACACACTGGTTGACCCTTCTAAGGTCTAGGCTCGACATTATGTTGATAGTATAGTAGCAACCTTGGACCCTGATGAATCATACTTATCTAATTCAAATAATAATAATAATAATAATCAATAAAAATGGATTTAGTCAGGAACATCGAAAAGGGCTACCTATTGTCAAAGGTCAAGTGGGCTTATGATGAAGACTCCGAGCATAAGTCCGTAGGGAAGTCTTGATGCCCGACACCTTATGCCAACTGGTGTGAGAGTTGTTGACTGACTGCTCGTTACACGGAGAAATCACCACAAGAGTAAAAATGCACAATTTATATATCTTTAAAAAAATGTGATATATATAAAAAAAACTCTGTACTGACCTTGAAAAAGATAATAGTGTGAAAGCTGTCGTTGTAAAAATTCGAGTAAACTGGAATATTACAGATAAAGCCCGTGAGGTACTAAAGTAAACATCCACAACTCTCGAAATCCTGCAGATAAGATGATTTGAATCAGTGAGCAGGTCCTTTCGACCAATCCTTGGAAACTACTAGTATTAGCAATATTTTGGAGATCCGAACTCTTAGCTTGTGTACGGTTTAGATTTCACCGAGCACTCTAGTATAAATAAGTCTTACAACTTCCTCACGGAAACTTAATGACCTCAACTTGAATTACAGTTTGACCTAGAATTTGGGCTGACTTAGTAAATAAAACCGTGTATGCTTTGAAATTCTTATCATTTATGTAACTTAAAATTAGATTTTAATAATAATAATAATAAAAGAGAGTTTTTGAAATTCTTAGCTAGTATGCATTTGGAATTTGATTTTCACTTCATAGATCAATAGATTAAATATATATATATAAAAATAATAAATAATAATAATAATAATAATAATAAATGATCTATTTTAAGATTGAAGTTTGTGGATATCTTAACTGGAAATCCTCACGAGACTATAACTCGTCCACTAGGGTAACCTAGGGGTTTAAAGCCTTATTGCATACGGTAAATGCAATCGCAATTCCTGCAAAAGTGAGTAAATTTCTTATCTATTTTGCTCGAGGACTAGCAAAATATAGATTTGGAGGTGTGATAAGTGCTAAATAATGAATAAATTAATCTATTTCACATAGCACTTATTATTATTTTTATGCACATAGTTTTGATATTAAACATAAGAAAACGTGTTTCCTTCATCATTTCATTTTAGATGAATTATTTAAGTTTGATTGATTTTCTATATTGATATAATCTAATGTGTGCAGGTCGAGTCATCTCATTCACAAATTAATCCCAATTGTTACATATGTGGATTACTTTCTTCCACATGTGTATAAAGCTACTCATTCCTTTGTCCACGTCATCTTTCCCATGTGCACCAAGCCTCCCAATCTATCCGAGTGGACCCCAACTACCTTTCAAAAAAAAAAAGAGAAGAAGAGATAATATATATATAATAATTCTCATATTACCCTGTTGCCCAAGAAGACAACCCAAGAGGGGGGGGTGAATTGGGTTTTGATTAATTTTCGATCAATTAAAAACTATGATTAGTAATTGACTAAATCTATCGCAAGCAAATTAGTTAAGTTACTAGATGAAGTGAATGAAGAGAGAGAGAGAGAAAACAGCAACCAATACAAACACGAACCAATTTATAGTGGTTCGGAGCTAACCCTTGCTCCTACGTCCATTCCCCAAGCTTCACTTGGGAGTTCACTATAATTTCCTGGATTACAGCCGGTTGTTTTACAAGTTCACAACCCAACTTGTTGTTTTCGCGAGATCACAACGAACTCGGTCGGTTTTCACAGGCTCACCGACTAGAACCATCCGATTGTTTTTCCGGGATCACAATCGAACCCTTACACCGTTGGTTTTAACTTCGGCTCACCAACAAACCTTAATACCCTTGATTCAATCTCCTGATTGAATCAAGTGAGAAAACAGTTTGGGAAAAGTTACAAGGAAAGTTTCTTAATAAGCAAATATTAAACAATATGAAAAGAGAAGAGTTAGAAGCTCTCAAACAGAATTTGGAAGAGGAAGAAGGGGCTTCTCGAACTCTGAGTCTCCTCTTTGAATGCGCTAACGATTTGATGTCAGAAGGAGAGCCTTGAATGCGAAGGAAAGAGTTTGTTGGATGGAGTTCAATGCACTTCTTTCTTCTTTCTCTTGTATTTACTCTTGAGAGCCTTTGGTAGGTGGAAATCCCTTTTTGTTTGAATGGAATAGCTCTCTTGGTGTCTACTACTGTTCATTCTAACAATTTAAGCAGTCCCCATTGAAAACTAGCCGTTAGATACCTAATTGTGGCCGTTCTGCACATTCTGCAACTCCTGACAATGTATCCGTTGGGGTCGGAGTCGACTCGCTCGATCTGGAGTCGACTCATGCTTTACTGGAGATGACTTGCCCACTGGTCAGGAATTGAATTAAAGTGCTGTCCCGTTCTGGAGTCGACTCGGCCAAACCTGGAGTCGACTCGCCAATATTTGGAGACGACTCGGCCCTCTGGAGACGACTCGTTCTCAGGGTTCCAGAGATCTATTTTTCTGCAATTCTTTCTCGAGTCGACTCGTATCATCTTGGAGTCGACTCGGCTCTCAGAGCCCAAAAACTGATCTTCTGTCTTTGGAGTTGAACTGCCTCGGAGTCGACTCGGATCGTCTTGGAGTTGACTCGGCTCTCAGAGCCCGAAAATTGATCCTCTGTCTTTGGAGTTGAACTTTCTCGGAGTCGACTCGGATCGTCTTGGAGTCGATTCGGCTCTCAGAGCCCGAAGTTGGTTCTCTGACTTTTAGTCTTGCTTTCCTCTGAGAGTCGACTCGGACGTAACTAGGAGTCGACTCGCCAAACTTCAGAGTCGACTCGTAACCTTCTGGAGTCGACTCGGTTGCAGGGTCTGAAATACATCGTTCTGTCTTTCTTCTGTTACCCTTAGGAGTCGACTCGAAAACGTCGGAAGTCGACTCAGAAACCATTGGAGTCGACTCGAAACCTTCTGGAGTCGACTCGCTGACAGTGTCTGAAAATCAACTTTCTGTTCTTCTGTCAGTTCTCAGTCGGAGTCGACTCGTAGTGTACCGGAGTCGACTCGAGCATGTGCCAGAACTTCTGAAACACTTGGAGTCGACTCGTAATCTTCTGGAGTCGACTCGAGCTTCAAACTTTGGTTTAAACTGAGTTCCTTACTTAACCAAAATATATTGAACCAAAGCTAGAGATACTTAAACATAAATTCACAAATATTTGCCTGAAACACTAGATTGAATTCATTAGTATAACATAAGATATACTCAAATGCTTTGAGCTCATCAAAATCAAATAGGGGTATAACCAATCACTCCACAATATCCCCCTTTTTGATGATGACAAAATATTGAGTATTCGTAAAGTAAATTGCTCAACTAATTGGAGATTTATAATAGAGTTTAGAAATGAATTTAAATGTCTAGTCATTTAATTTATCCAAAATTGAAAGGTTTGAAACAGTAAATCCTGAAATTAAAGCTCTCCCTTTCATTTGGAATTATATAAGCCTTCATATCATGCAATCAATTGTTTGGCTTATACGTTTAATGAATTTGCTTTCTTAATATTTCAGATTCTCCCCCTCAACATATGCATTCAATTTTGTTTGGGTTCTCTGAATTTTCTTTTAATGTCTTGAAGCTTTTGATCTTAAATTCTTACTTTCAGAGGGAAGATCTGACAATTTGTTCTTTTTAGTGATTTTCTTTACATTTCAATTCATATCTCCCCCTTTTTGTCATCATAGCAAAAAGGGCACAATACATAGAAAAAAGTATTAGAACTCAAGAATGCACAATTTTGAAAGGAAATTTCTACTCATTATATTAAATTTAAATTTGAGTACAAGTGTGATTACATATCAAAAGAGTCCTCAAGGGACTGTACATCATAAAAACAGATAAAAATACACTAATTTTTCTTTGTAGTGGAGGATGTGGCTCCCGTTTTCAGTCTATTCATTTGTATGACTAATTTTATCCTTTCAGAGATGTTCCCTAGCTGCTCGATGATCTCCGAGGTGGCACTAGACTGTATCGTGGTGAGCTGGGTCACACTTTCTTGGAGGGTGTCAAGCTTGGAGATCAAGGCATTTGCTAGTCTCTCTGCTCCCTGACTCTGGCTACCTAGCTCAATTCTGATGCTGTCTCGCATCTTCCTTGTGTCATCCTTTACATCGCTAATGTTCCAGTATTGAGCTTGAACTAGGCTCCTTATGTTGTAGATTTCCTCCTTCAGGTCCGCAACCATTTTGGACACGGTTGCCAAGGAGGGGACTATCTCGGTGGAGGGAGCAGTCTGAGGACCTCGTAGCTCCCTCAGCAGATCATCCCTCAGCTCCCTCACTATCTGCTGCCTCAACTCTCGGAGCTGCTCAGAAGATATCCAAACCTCTAGGGGCTGCTGAGGTGGTGGAGCTGTAGATGGTCCGGCTGAAGTGGATGGGAATGAAAGGCCAGAAATGGAGGAAAAAGTGGGAAGATCTGTATAGTGCTCCTGGTCATGGTCAGGGCTAGGGGAGTGATGAGTGGTAGGATCAGATGGTGTGGATGTGGATGGTTTCCTTACCCAGACTCCCCCGACCTTGTGGAATCCCATCCGATGGAGGGTCCCCTCACCCATGCGATCTGTAAAACGCAGTGAGCGAGAGGGTTCCCCCTCAGAGATAGGGATCTCTAACTTTCTAAAGATAAGAGTGAATAGCATTCCATATGGAAGACTTAATCTAGGCTTGTCTAGGGGTTCACAGAGATACTTGTAGATGAGTTTAGGAAAGTTGATAGGAGTGTCTTGGAGTATGTGGTACATCAAAGCTAGGTCTCTCTCTGAGATGAAGTCAAACCTACCAGTTTTGGGGAAGAGAGTCCTAGAAATGATACTTAGGAGAAGCCGCATTTCAGCCGAAAGCTGATTTGCGAACACCTCCTCTATGGAAGACTGAGGTGGACTCCCTAAGATGGCCGTAAGGGCCTCTGTCCTATCTGAGGGGTGTGTGGGAAAGATAAGATCCCCTCTCTGGAGAGATGGAGGACTCGAGCAATGAAGTCCTCGGAAATGAAAACTGGGGCACCCGCTACTATCCCCTGGATACCGCCGCTACCCCATGCGACAGTACCGTAAAATTCCCTAACTAACCCTGGATAGGTAGGGAGGTCAAGAGAACAAAATAACTCTAAGCCCTGGGCCCTAAGGTGATGCCCTAGGTTGAACCCATTCCGGGAGAGGAAGTCAAAGTTGACTTGCCTCCCGGTAGAGACAACCTTCCCGGCGCATGAGCGCGAGGGAACCGGCCTAGGCGGGGAAGGAACCGGAGGTGGTGGCCTCGTGGGTTCATTCCGAGCTTGGACCGTCGCTCGGCCCCCACTCACGGAGGAGGGTCTCTTCCGGCTTGGGACAACGTCTTTTCTAGGCATTTTTGACCTAACCACGGAGTGATGAACAAGAAAAATGGAGGAAAACTTGACGGTGAGGACCTAGGACGGGTCGGAGAAGAGGTCGGAGATGACTCTAGGGCTTTTGAACAGTGGCGGCTGAAAAATAGAAGTGGAGAAAAAAACATTTTGCTTAGGGTTAAAAGTTGGATTCCCGACCTCGAGTCGACTCTGGTAAGTTGCGAGTCGACTCGACCTCGAGTCGACTCCCAAATATGCGCGAGTCGACTCCCCCACGAGCCGACTCCAAAATCTATTCGAGTCGACTCAAACTCTGGCACATAACCAAAATAAACTTGTTATTTCTGTGCCAAAAGAAAGAGTTATGGAACTATCAGAGATTTAAGAACTGATTTGATGATCATAGATAAGAAACCCTATATCTAACATAAGCTAATCATCAAAAATCAATGAATTAGAGGAGAGTATCATTAGACTGGATCAATCACTCCTAACCCTCTTCTAAGTATACAAAATCGATCTTCACTCAAGGATTTTGTGAAGATGTCAGTAAGTTGATCATCAGTACAAACAAATTGAAGTGTCAGATCACCATTCAGTACATGATCTCTTATGAAGTGATGTCTTATCTCAATGTGTTTAGTTCTTGAATGCTGAATTGGATTTTTAGTTAGATTAATGGCACTTGTATTATCACAGCTAATGGAAATTTTATCTTATTTAATGCCATAATCTTCATTGTTGTTTAATCCATAAGATTTAAGCACAACAACTCCCGGCAGCAACATATTCGGCTTCCGCCGTGGATAGAGCAACCGAGTTTTATTTCTTGCTAAACCAAGAGATTAAATTTTCTCCTAAGAATTGACATGACCCGCTGGTGCTTTTTCTATCAAGTTTACAACCAGCGAAGTCTGAATCAGTGTACCCTATTAAGTTTATGCTTGATTCTTTAGAATACCATAAACCTATATTTTTTGTTCCTATTAGGTATTTAAAAATTCTCTTAACTGCAATTAAATGTGATTCCTTAGGATTAGATTGATATCTAGCACACATGCATACACTAAACATGATATCAGGTCTACTTGCTGTAAAATATAATAAAGATCCTATCATACCTCTATACATTTTTTGATCCACTGATTTACCTGATTCATCTTTGTCTAGTTTGCATGATGAAACTCATGGGTGTGCTGATTGGCTTGTTTCCATCTATATCAAACTTCTTAAGCATCTCCTTGATGTATTTGGCTTGATTGATGAAGATCCCCTCTTTAGATTGTTTGATTTGGAGTCCGAGGAAATAGTTCAGCTCTCCCATCATGCTCATTTCCAATTCACTCTGCATTAAGTCAGCAAATTCTTCGCAGAGGCGATTGTTAGTAGCACCAAAAATAATATCATCTACATAAATCTGTACTACTAACATATCTTTGTTTTTCTTCTTTAAAAACAGTGTTGTATCAACATTCCCTCTAGAGAATCATGGTTTAATAGAAATTTGCTAAGTCTTTCATACCATGCTCTAGGGGCTTGTTTTAGACCATAAAGTGCTTTGTTTAGTTTATAAACATGATTGGGGTATTGATGATTTTCAAAACCAGAGGGTTGTTCTACATAAACCTCCTCATTAATATACCCATTCAAAAAGGCACTTATTACATCCATTTGAAATAGTTTGAAGTCTTTAGAGCATGCAAATGCTAGTAATAATCTAATTGCTTCAAGTCTAGCTACAGGAGCAAAGGTTTCATCAAAATCTATACCTTCTTCTTGATTATAGCCCTTTGCTACTAGTCTAGCATTGTTCCTAACCACAACTCCATTCTCATCAAGTTTGTTTTTGTATATCTATTTAGTTCCTATTATTGAGTATTCAGTGGGTCTTTCTACCAAATTCCATACCTTGTTTCTAGTAAATTGATTTAGTTCCTCTTGTATAGCATTTACCCAATTTACATCATTTTCAGCTTCTCCAATGTTTTTAGGTTCTAAGTGCGAAACAAAAGCTAGGTGATTATTTAAGTTCCTAAGAGAAGCTCTAGTTCTAATAGGTTGTGATGGATCATCTAGTATTAATTCTTTAGGGTGACCGTATGCATACCTCCAAGCCTTTGTAAGCCTATGATCATCAATTATCTCTTGGCTTGTTGAAGTTTCTCCAATTTGCTTTGGTTCATTCTCTTGTAATGTCATATCATCTAATTTTTTCTCAAGTATTCCTGCATCATCATCAAGAGCTACTCTCTTGCTAGAAGGGACATCATTAGTATCATCAAAAACAACATGTATAGACTCTTCAATAACAAGGGTTCTTTTGTTGAAGACTCTATAAGCCTTACTTGATGCAGAGTATCCCAAAAAGATATCTTCATCAGATTTGGAATCAAATTTACCTAAGTTATCTTTCCCATTATTGTGAATGAAACACCTACACCCAAAAACATGAAAATAGCTTACTTTGGGTTTTCTATCTCTCCAAAGTTCATAAGGTGTTTTCTTTATAATTGGTCTTAGTAAGACTCTATTTAATATATGGCATGATATGTTAATAGCTTCTCCCCAAAAATACTTTGGGAGGTCACTTTCACACAACATGGTCCTAGCCATTTTCTCTTGGGTTCTATTCTTTCTTTCCATAACTACATTTTGTTGTGGTGTCCTAGGTGTAGAGAAATTATGATTTATCCCCCTTTTACTACAGAATTCATCAAATAGATGATTTTCAAATTCTGTTCCATGATCACTCCTAATAGCTATAACTGAAGCATTTCTTGCGTTAGTTACTTCCTTATGAAATTTCTTAAATACAGAAAATGCTTCATCTTTATGAGCTAAAAACATGACCCATGTATATCTAGAAAAATCATCTTCAATAACAAGACCATATTTATTTCCACCAAGACTTGTGGTTCTAGTTGGTCCAAATAGATCCATGTGTAGTAGTTCAAGGGGTCTAGTAGTAGTGACACAATTTATGGATTTAAAAGAGCTCCTAGATTGTTTGCCATATTGACATGCATCACAAATTTTATTTTTCTCAAATTTTAGTTTTGGCAAACCAATTGCAGAATCTCTTTTAACTAATTTAGATATTGTATCCATACTTGCATGACCTAATTTACGGTGCCATAACCAACTTGCATCATCAACCTTAGTATCACTAGCTACTAAGCAAGGACTGTTTTTAGCAAGATCTTCAAGATCTACTACATAGACGTTACCACGTCTAATTCCTTTAAATAGTAAGCCATTGTCAATTGAGTTGGTTATGATGCATAAAGATGGCTTAAACAAAATATCAAAACCTCTATCATATAATTGACTAACGTTAAGTAAGTTATGCTTAAGACCATCTATAAATCATACATTATCAACGAAGGTTGAAGAGGTGATTTGTACTTTACCTATACCAACGATGTGACCTTAGTTATTGTCTCCAAATGTCACAGCACCTCCCTTCTTAGGCTCTAGGGTGAAGAATTGTTCCTTGTCACCCGTCATGTGTCTTGAGCAGCCACTATCCAAGTACAAACAGTTTTTGTCGACTTGGCTGCAAGACACTCCTACACAAGAAAATCATACAATCTTAGGTACCCAAGTTTTCTTGGGTCCTTCATGGTTAGTAACATTGGATCCTTTTGGAACCCAAATCTTTTTAATTTTAGGTGTTTTGTGATTACACACATTAGCTATATGTCCTACTTTACCACAACGAAAACAAGTTGCATTTTTGGTTTTACTTTCTCCGGCCTTTACAAAAAAGTTTTTAAGAAATTTTTGTTTGTTGTTAGGCTTATACCCTAAGCCAGCTTTACTAAATACAGTTCTTTGACTATTAAGTATCATGTCTAGTTTTTCAAAACTAAAGGTAAACTTCTCAACTATAGGTTTATACTTTTCAAGTTCTTTTGTTAAGTTTAGTTTTTCTGTTTTTATTGAATTTAGATCTTTTGTAAAGTTATCTTTTAGAGTTCGGTTACTGTTTTTAAGTTCTGAAACTTTCTTAGTTAGTCTTTCGTTATCTTTAATTAAGGTATTAGTTTTTTGAGTTAGCAATTGGTTGCTTGTTTTAAGTTCTAAGTTTTCCTTGATGATAGAGTTCTTGTCCTTAATTAATTTATCGTGCTTATGAGTGTAAGATTGATTAGTTAGTTTCAATTCTTTATTTTTAAGGTTTATTATCTTATATTCATCCATTAATTCATTAAAAGCATCATACAATTCATCAAAGGTAAAATTTAAATGTGTTTCGGATATTACCTCATTATCATTTGCCATGAAGCAAAAATTTGCTTTTTTCTCTTGTTCCTCATCCGATGATGATGATGATTGATCGGAGTCTGTCAAGATGACAAGAGCTTTCTTCTTCTTGTATTTGATGCTCTTCTTCAGTAAGGGACAGTCGATTCTGAAATGTCCCGGTTTCTTGCATTCATAGCAACCGGTTCCCTCACTTTCCCTTTTCTTACCTTTGTCCTTGTTGTAGGAACTTGAGGGACCTCTCCTCTGATGAAAGGACCTCTTCCGGTTGATGAATTTTCTGAACTTTCGCACGAGAAGAGCCTCATCATCATCTCCCTCATTGTCTTCTTCTTCGCTGCTGCTACTGCAAGATGGATCTTTGTTAGAAAAAGTAGATTTGAGGGCTATTACCTTTTTCTTATGAGAGGATTCTTCTTCGCTATGTTGTTTCATCGTGAGCTCATGCGTCATCAGGGATCCAAGAAGCTCCTTGAGTGGCAGCTTGTTCAAGTCCTTGGCTTCTTGGATTGCCGTTACCTTCGCAAAGATCGAAGAATTTTTCTGACAAGGTCACTGTTAGCATAACTTTTGCCAAGGCTTTTTAGACCATTGACAATATCAGTAAATCTAGTAAACATGCATGTGATAGTTTTATTAGAATCCATTTTAAATAGTTCATACTTATGAACTAGCATGTTTATTTTAGATTCCTTGACTTGATTCGTGCCCTCGTGGGTCACTTCAAGTCTATCCCATATCTCTTTTGCAGAACTACAAGTAAAGACTCTATTAAATTCATTACGGTCTAAGGCACAATAAAGCACATTCATTGCTTTGACATTTAGTTGTGCCCTCCTTCTATCATTGTCATCCCAATCTTTTTCAAGCTTGGGAATAGTAATATTATCTACAAAAATAGAAGGAATGTATGGTCCATTAACTATGATGCTCCAAATCTCATAGTCTTGGGCTTGGATAAATATCCTCATCCTAGCCTTCCAATAGGTGTAGTCGGTTCCATTGAAGAATGGAGGCCTATGGGTGGATTGCCCCTCAATAATTGAAGATCCAAAAGGGGTTGTCATTTTGATCTTTTACTCTTTTAATAGAAGAGCTCCTGCTCTGATACCACTTGTTGCCCAAGAAGACAACCCAAGAGGGGGGGGGGGTGAATTGGGTTTTGATTAATTTTTGATCAATTAAAAACTATGATTAGTAATTGACTAAATCTATCGCAAGCAAATTAGTTAAGTTACTAGATGAAGTGAATGAAGAGAGAGAGAGAAAACAGCAACCAATACAAACACGAACCAATTTATAGTGGTTTGGAGCTAACCCTTGCTCCTATGCCCACTCCCCAAGCTTCACTTGGGAGTTCACTATAATCTCCTGGATTACAGCCGGTTGTTTTACAAGTTCACAACTCAACTTGTTGTTTTCGCGAGATCACAACGAACTCGGTCGGTTTTCACAGGCTCACCGACTAGAACCACCCGATTGTTTTTTTGGGATCACAATCGAACCCTTACACCGTTGGTTTTAACATCGGCTCACCAACAAACCTTAATACCCTTGATTCAATCTCCTGATTGAATCAAGTGAGAAAACAGTTTGGGAAAAGTTACAAGGAAAGCTTCTTAATAAGCAAATATTAAACAATATGAAAAGAGAAGAGTTAGAAGCCCTCAAACAGAATTTGGAAGAGGAAGAAGGGGCTTCTCGAACTCTGAGTCTCTTCCTTGAATGCGCTAACGATTTGATGTCAGAAGGAGAGCCTTGAATGCGAAGGAAAGAGTTTGTTGGATGGAGTTCAATGCACTTCTTTCTTCTTTCTCTTGTATTTACTCTTGAGAGCCTTTGGTAGGTGGAAATTCCTTTTTGTTTGAATGGAATAGCTCTCTTGGTGTCTACTACTGTTCATTCTAACTATTTAAGCAGTCCCCATTGAAAACTAGCCGTTAGACACCTAATTGTGGCCGTTCTGCACATTCTGCAACTCCTAACAATGTATCCGTTGGGGTCGGAGTCGACTCGCTCGATCTGGAGTCGACTCGGCTGTTGCTGGAGTCGACTCATGCTTTACTGGAGATGACTCGCCCACTGGTCAGGATTTGAATTAAAGTGCTGTCCCATTCTGGAGTCGACTCGGCCAAACCTGGAGTCGACTCGCCAATATTCGGAGACGACTCGGCCCTCTGAAGATGACTCGTTCTCAGGGTTCCAGATATCTATTTTTCTGCAATTCTTTCTCGAGTCGACTCGGATCATCTTGGAGTCGACTCGACTCTTAGAGCCCAAAAATTGATCTTCTGTCTTTGGAGTTGAACTGCCTCGGAGTCGACTCGGATCGTCTTGGAGTTGACTCGGCTCTCAGAGCCCGAAAATTGATCCTCTGTCTTTGGAGTTGAACTTCCTCAGAGTCGACTCGGATCATCTTGGAGTCGACTCGGCTCTCAGAGCTCGAAGTTGGTTCTCTGACTTTTAGTCTTGCTTTCCTCTGAGAGTCGACTCGAACGTAATTAGGAGTCGACTCGCCAAACTTCAGAGTCGACTCGTAACCTTCTGGAGTCGACTCGGTTGCAGGATCTGAAATACATCGTTCTGTCTTTCTTCTGTTACCCTTAGGAGTCGACTCGAAAACGTCGGGAGTCGACTCAGAAACCATTGGAGTCGACTCGAAACCTTTTGGAGTCGACTCGCTGACAGAGTCTGAAAATCAACTTTCTGTTCTTCTGTCAGTTCTCAGTTGGAGTCGACTCGTAGTGTACCGGAGTCAACTCGAGCATGTGTGAGAACTTCTGAAATACTTGGAGTCGACTCGTAATCTTCTGGAGTCGACTCGAGCTTCAGACTTTGGTTCAAACTGAGTTCCTTACTTAACCAAAATATATTGAACCAAAGCTAGAGATACTACTTAAACATAAATTCACAAATATTTGCCTGAAACACTAGATTGAATTCATTAGTATAACATAAGATATACTCAAATACTTTGAGCTCATCAAAATCAAATAGGGGTATAACCAATCACTCCACATACCCCTCACGCATTCATCTCCCATACCTTGTTTTTTCCTTTCTCCTCCCCTGTTTTGGAACAAGCAGCATGATCATCTTTTCCGCATCATCCCCCGCTTCCACGTTCAAAGGAATTCCTCCCAGCCGATCCCAACATCCTCGTCTTCTCCTAATCCTCCCAGATCCTCTCATTTCCTTCCGTTTCGAACACAGCCGCAGCATTCCAGAACAGCCGCTCGTCCCAGCGCATTCACAGCAGAATAATAAGCCCCACCTCCCGCGCACGATCCTCCGCTTCTTCTCTCTCCATGATGCATCCAAGATCCCGGCAGTCCAGCCTCTTCCGTCGTACATTACACACCCGGATCCACCTCCCGAAACTCCAGCACCCCAGCAAAGCTGCAAGAATCGGTCTGGATTTCCTCACGCGCACGTTTCTTCTTCAGCCAGCATTCTGGATGATCCGATCCCGCGGCCATCTCATCTCCTTCCGTCCGCACATCAGCCTCCCATCGATCCAGCAGCCAGCTCCATTGATCCGGTCATTCAACCCGGCGCTCCACGGATCACGCTTACCTCCTGAGATTCAGTGGCCGTCGACATTGCAGTGGAAACATTTTCCTTTGTCATTAGCCTTTTTCTTTTGAACTTCCTTCTTTGGCTTCTTATCTTTCTTCTGCTTCTTAGCAGGCTTCTTTTTCTTCCAAGCAGACTTTCTCTTGGAACCAGAAGTCAACTCAGCAGCAAGGACATTGCCCCTTGAACCTTTCAAGGCTCCCTCAGCAGTTACCAACATATTTATCAGTTCAGTCTTAGTGCATTCAATCTTATTCAGGTGGTAGTTTACTATAAACTGACCAAATGAATAAGGAAGGGATTGAAGGATCAGATCAACTTGCAATTCCTTGTGCATGTTCATACCGAGCTTCTCAAGCTCCTTAAGGTTCTTGATCATAGTCAGACCGTGATCATGGACAGACTGCCCCTCGCGCATCTTTGCTTTGAAGAGCCTCTTGGACACTTCAAAACGAGCTGTGCACTCTGCTCATCATACAACTCTTGCAGGTGTGCCAGTATATCCCTAGCAGTCTTCATATTCTCATGCTGGCATTGGAGTTCATTGGACATGGATGCCATGATGTAGCACTTGACCCTAATGTTATCGTCTGTCCACTTTTCATGCGTCGCACGCTGATCAGACGTGCTGGTAATGTGGGGATGTCATTGTCGAGCACATAGCCTATTTTTTCGCAACTCAGAACAATTTTGAGATTTCTAAGCTAGTCTCTGTAATTGGTACCGGTCAATCGGTTGGTCTCAAGAATACGGGTCAAAGGATTTGAGGCTGACATTATGATCTGTAGAGAGTAAAGATTCTAATTACACTTTTGTACTTGATCCTAATTTGTTCTAGGGTCTTTTTAGAACAAATGTACCTCCCACTATTTTCTTGAATTTCTCACACTTTTCTAGTAGGAAAACAAAAATACTACACGACTAGGATTTCTAGTGGGTATTGCGGTCCCACCGATTTACATGCCACCTCACCAAACAGTTATTGGTAACACGTAAATAGATGAGTGTACAACTCTTGTACAATGCTTCTCAGGCATGTTGCAGTGCTACTTGGTCTCTAAGTTATGAAAACCTCACCTAACAGTTATAGGTCCCATGCCTTAGTTAAGTCAGACCCACCGTATAACCGTAGAAATAAAGTTGTCATTGGGTCCTCACCTAACAGTTATTGGTGCCCAACCCTATCTTTATCCCTACAACATCACATATCTATAGAGAGGTCCAGCCATCCGATGCAACTTGCCCACTGTATCCAGCCGAGACAAGTCAACATCAGAAAGACCTTAGCAGCTCTACTACGGTGGAAGACCTATGGACTTAATATTGGTTAATCATATCTTAGTGTTTGCAACTTGAGCTCTTCATAAGAGGTAATCGAATAATTGGCCAGGTAAGCAGGTGGGAGGCTCCCCTTACTCAGAGAGTAAGGTCCTAATTAAGTAACCACCTTTCATGCTTTCCTAAACACCAATTAGATCAATTAATCTAATATGACTCGCTCATGTTGGTTCACTCTCGACTTGATTGAGGAGATTTTAGTTTAGGTCTCATTGGGATTGATTTACTAGATTGCATCATATGTAAATCTATCTACCCCACTCTCATTCGCATCACATTTAACAGCACATCGCAGGCAGTTATAATTGCAACAATAAATAATAGTTGAACTTTAAATAGGTAATGATCATAGATTCTAATTAGGTCATATTACAAGCACATGCACGTCAATCGATCAGTTGGTCTTCAACTCTTGAATTGGTCCCGAGCCTCCTTGATTCGATCCCTGATCAACTCTTGATCCAATCGCCATCAACCACTCAGATCACCGTTCATCTCATGTACTGTCTTCGATTTGATCATTGACGTACATTACATCACAGAAATATAACCAGATATAAAATAATAAATTACATCCCCTTTTTAGGAGGCACGCAGGCCTCTCAAAAACATCAAATAAGATGCATGCAAGCATCTAAAAAATTACATGACATTACAGATCACATCGCAGGTCATGACATTTGATACCAAAAGGGTTTGAAACCCATGATCATCACCGTATGCAACAATTATAACTTTCAGATCTGAAATCTAATTGATTATCTTATGACATGGGTTGCTGATCATGCTAAACATGATTCTAAACATTGTAATCCCATTAACAATGCTATTAGAATCATCAATTTATCATATAAAAATCAGCATGCAAAAATCAGCAACCCTGAAAAAATCAGCATGTAGAAAATTTTCAGCATGCATTGTTAGAATCCGCCCATACCGCAGAAAATTTTTCAGAAATTCAGATGCAGCGGAAGAGGCATGCGCAGGATCAACCGTTCATCGCATGAACGTTGTTCAAAAACCGTTCGTAGTTAGATAAGGATTAAATTTTTTTAAAAAAAATATTAGGAAGATCAGATCTTCACCTTTGTACGGGTAGATGATCACCGCAAACTGATGATCGTGGTTTTTGGAAGAAGGTTCGCTTGAAGCCGTTCAAGTGTCCGGCCTCTACGGGTATCCACATGAAGCAATAGGTCGATCCAAACGCTTCAATCTCCCCGGGGTGCTAGCTCCCTTGCAGAGATTGGTTTTGATGGCTGATCACCTCCCTTTCAATCAACTCTTGATTGTGCTTGGGAGGAGGAAGAAGAAGGAGGGATCTTGAAGAAGAATCAAAGCACCTTGCAGCCCTTTTCATTCCCCTGCATTGGATGAAGCAAAGGAGGAGGGAGGAGGCCGCCAAGCTTTTTCTTCCTTCCTTCTTGCTTGCGGCTGAAAGGAGAGGAGAGGAGGGAGGCTCATGGCTGGAAAGGAAAAGGCTTCAATTGCCCTAGGGTGCCGCCCCTCTCCCCTTTTTAAAGGCATCTGTGGCTCCTACAAATTAGGAGCCCTTGATATTTTACCAAGAGGGGCGCCGGCCCCTCTTGTGTTGCCGCACCAAAGAAGAAAAAGGGAAGGGGCGCAAGCCCCTCCCTTATGGTTAACCCTAATCCTCCTCTAAGGAGGATTGGGATGCCCTAATGTGGCTAAGCCCTAATCTAATTAGGCTTAGCCCAAGGGTGAACCATTTTGGGTTTCATCCATGCAATGTCCTAATCCAATTAGGACTCAATGAATCATGACTCTATTGAACCCTTCAATCCTAACCCAATTAGAAGTCATATTGATTCATTAGATTAATAATTAATTAGGACTTAAGAAACCCTAATCCAATTAGGACTTATTTAATTTTTAGTCCTAATCCAATTAGGACTCTAATTTGAATGCGAAGTCCTAATCCGATTAGGACTCTGGAAATCCTACTCCAAGTAGGAATCCAAATTTAATTCAAAACTCCTAATCTAATTAGGATTATAGGAATCCTACTCCAAATAGAAATCTCAGTCCTACTCCAAATGGAATTCCCAGTCCTAATCCAATTAGGACTCTAGGAATCCTACTCGAAGTAGGATTTGTGTTTAAGTCCAATTTAATTAATTCCATTGTTCCTTCTTTAACTGATTATCAATCGAATCGATTACTTGTGATTTCTAATCACGATTCAACCATCGAATCGGTCAATGCCGCTAGTGTGTGTGACCCCATAGGTTCTATTCTGACTGGTAGTGAGATATATTATGATCTCTATCATAATATCATTGAAAACTCCTTTCAATGGGTCGGAACGGTTCTGACTCTACTCATTAGGATTTATCGACCATCGAGATAATCCCTATGAGTCTCACCATCCACTAGTGACACCTAGCAGTATATAGTGGCTACCCAGCAGAATAGAATGATGAACCTCTAGGTGCAGTCATCGTGTGATACAGTTCTTCTATCGTGGATCCCTACAGAGCGGAGGTCATGGACAACTCGTCAAACCCCATCGCCTGTCATATGTCAAGATTTATTCGACTTAAGCTCGAGAGCGAAAAACTCTTTCTCCACTGTACAATCTGCCCCGGCCGAGATCTTACGAACTCAGTCTTATAAATCACATAGGATCTCTCCTTATCTATCAAGGTTGATAGATTCCTTGTAGGTGCATAACCTACTCCTACAGTGAACCTACTGCAGCCAATCTACACTGCATGGACTCATATGGCTAGAGACCATGTATGTGTGCAGTCAAACTACAATAACCTCACTGTGAGTAGCCGAAGCATCGCAGGTCAAAGGACCAGTCACACTACTGCAACATCAAGTAAGTCACTGACGAGTGGATAGACATTCAAGTGACTTCTTATCTTGATCACACTCAGTACCCTTGTTCTCTAACAAGCACCTGCACTATCACTTCAGTGCCCCTACACTGTGGACTCAAGTCTCGTCCATCCAGAAGGAAAGTGATCTGTGCACTGATCGGATTCAATCACCGTTCTCGTGATGATCCATCGATTAGGAGCATTTAGAAATTAATCACCAATGATACATGGCTCAAATTCTCAACTCTTGAGAACATGCATCATCTTCTTATTAATTCCTTGGACGATTCATAGACACATAAACAATATGAATGAAAAAGATGCCTTTTATTTATTCAATAATAAATAGTCAAGTACAAAATTATGTTCCAGAATTAATAATGTGTCAGCTTAATTGGCTTCTAGGGCATATATCTAACAATCTCCCACTTGCACTAAAGCCAATGAGTCATATATCTAAGCCCCATCTTCTCAAGGTGGGCTTCAGTCTTCTGTTGACTCAGCTGTTAGAAGTATGCCCTAGAAGCCAATTTGGCTGACGCATTATTTTATTCTAGGATATAATTTTGTACTTGACTATTTATTATTGAATAAATAAAAGGCATCTTTTTCATTCATATTCTTATGTGTCCATGAATCGTCCAAGGAATTAATAAGATGATGACGCATATTCTCAAGAGTTGAGAATTTGAGGCATGTGTCATTGGTGATTAATTCCTGAATTGCTCATGATCGATGGATCATCACGAGGACGGTGATTGATCTACTGAGATTAGTGCACATATTGCTTTCTTTGATGGACGAGTCTTGAGTCCACAGTGTAGGGACACTGGAGCAATTGTGCAAGTGCTTGTTAGAGAATAAGGGTACTGAGCGTGACCAACACAAAAAGTCACTTGGATGTCTATCCACTCGTCAGTGACTTGCTTGATGTTGCAGTAATGTGACTGGTCCTTTGACCTGTGATGCTTCGGCTACTCACAGTGAGGTTATTGTAGTTTGACTGTACAAATACATGGTCTCTAGCCATATGGGTCCATGCAGTGTAGATTGGCTGCAGTAGGTTCACTGTAGGAGTAGGGTATGCATCTACAAGGAATCTATCGACCTTGATAGATAAGGAGAGATCCTATGTGATTTATAAGACTGAGTTCGTAAGACCTCGGCCGGGGCAGATTGCATAGTGGAGAAAGAGTTCTCCGCTCTCGAACTTAAGTCGAATAAATCTTGACATATGACAGACGAAGGGGTTTGACGAGTTATCCATGACCTCCGTCTTGTAGGGATCTACGATAGAAGGACTGTATCACATGATAACTGCACCTAGAGGTTCATCATTCTATTCTGCTGGGTAGCCACTACATGCTGCTAGGTGTCACTGGTGGATGGTGGGACTCATAGGGATTATCTTGATGATCGATAAATCCTAATGAGTAGAGTTGGAATCGTTCCGACCCATTGAAAGGAGTTTTCAATGATATTGTGATAGAGATCACAATATATCTCACTACCAGTCAGAGTAGAACCTATGGGGTCACACATACTAGAGGCATTGATCGATCCGATGGTTGAATCGTGATTAGGAATCACAAGTAATCAATTCGATTGATAATAAGTTGAAGAAGGAACAAAGGGAATTAATTAATTGGACTTGAAACAAGAGTCCTACTTGGAGTTGAATTCTTGGAGTCCTAATTAGATTAGGACTGGGATTCCTACTTGGACTGGGATTCCTACTTGGACTAGGAATCCTATTTGGAGTAGGACTAGGATTCCTACATGGAGTAGGATTCCTATAATCCTAATTAGATTAGGAGTTTTGAATTAAATTTGGATTCCTACTTGGAGGTAGGAGCTCCACATGCTATTTAAGAGGAGGCGTGGGGCTGACCTAGGGCATTCATTGAAGCCCTCTCCCTCTCCAATTCGTGGCCCCCTCTCCTCCCCTTTCTTTGGTTCAGCCGCAAGCAAAGGAAGAAAAAGAAAGGTGGCCTCTTCATCCTCCCTTCTTCCTTCCAACGCAGGGAAAAGAAAGAAGGCTGCAGGGGCTTTGATCTTCTTCCTCTCTTCATCCTTCTTCTTCCTCCTCCCAAGCACAATCAAGGGTTGATTAAAAGGGAGGACATCAGCAATCAAAGTTATCTCTGCAAGGGAGCTAACACCCCAGGGAGATAGAAAGCTTGGATCGGTTCCTGCTTCGTGTGGATACCCGTAGAGGCCGGGCACTTGAACGGCTTCAAGCGAACCTTCATCCAAAAATCACGATCATCAGTTTGCGGTGATCATCTACCCGCACAAGGTGAAGATCTGATCTTCTAATATTTTTAAAAAGTTTTTAATCCTTATCTATCTACGAACGGTTTTAAACAACGTTCATGCGATGAACGGTTGATCCCGCGCATGCCTCTTCCGCTGCATCTGAAATTTTTGAAATTTTTCTGTGGCATGGGCGGGTATTCTAACAGTGGTATCAGAGCCTAGGCATCGTAGATTAAGGTAAGGATTAATTATTCATAGGCTTATTAGATCTGAAATTTAAATGATTATGCATGCTGAAAATTTTCTGCATGCAGATTTTTTCTAGGATGCTGATTTTTGCATGCTGATTTTTATGTGATAAAAAGATGATTCTAATTGCATTGTTAATGGGATTACAAAGTTTAGAATCATGATTAGCATGATCAGCAACCTATGTCATGAGATAATCAATTAGATTTCAGATCTGAAAATTATAATTGTTGCATGTGGTGATGATCATAGGATTCAAACCCTTTTGGTATCAAATGTAATGACCTGCGATGTGATCTGTAATATCATGTAATTTTTCAGATGCTTGCATGCATCTTATTTGATGTTTTGAGAGGCCTGCGTGCCTCCTAAAAGGAGATGTAATTTATTATTATTTTTATTTTACATCTGGTTGTATTTCTGTGATGTGATGTACGTCAACGATCAAGTTGAAGACAAGGCATGAGATGAACGGCGATCCAAGTGGTTGATGGCGATGGGATCAAGAGTTGATCAAGGATCGAGTCAAGGAGGCTTGGAACCAATTCAAGAGTTGAAGATCAGTTGATCGATTGACGTGCATGTGCTTGTAATACGACCTAATTAGAATCCATGATCATCACCTATTTAAAGTTTAGCTTTATTTGATGCTGCGATTATAACTGCCTGTGATGTGCCGTTTGCATGTGATGTGAATGAGAGTCGGGTAGATAGGTTTATATGTGATGTAGCAAACCCAATGAGACCTAAATTAAAACCTCCTCAATCAAGTCGAGAGTGAACCAACATGAGCGAGTCATATTAGATTAATTGATCTAATTGGTGTCTAGGAAAGCATGAAAGGTGGTTACTTAATTAGGACCTTACTCTCTGAGTAAGAGGAGCCTCCCACCTGCTTACCTGGCCAATTGTTCGATTACCTCTTATGAAGAGCTCAAGTTGCAAACACTAAGACTTGATTAACCAATATTAAGTCAATAGGTCTTCCACTATAGTAGAGCTGCTAAGGTCTTTCTGATATTGATTTGTCTCGGCTGGATACAGTGGGCAAGTTGCATCGGGGGGCTGGATGTTAGAACCCGCCCATGCCGCTGATATTTCAAAAAAAATCAGATGGCAGCGGAAGAGGCATGTGCGGGATCGACGTTCATCGCATGAACGTTGTTTCATGAACCGTTCATAGATAGATAAGGATTAAAAACTTTTAATCTAATTAGAAGATCAGATCTTCACCTTGTGTGGGTAGATGATCACCGCAAATCTGAGTTTGTGGTTTTAGGAAGAGGGTTCGCTTGAAGCCGTTCAAGTGTCCGGCCTCTACGGGTATCCATACGAAGCAGAGATCCGATCAAAGTTCTCTAGTCTTCCCGGGGTGCTAGCTCCCTTGCAAAGACTTCTTTTGATGGCTGATCTCCTCTCTTTCAATCAACTCTTGATTGTGCTTGAGAGGAGGAAGAAAAAGGATGAAGAGAGGAAGAAGATCAAAGCCCCTGCAGCCTTCTTTCTTTTCCTTGCGTTGGAAGGGAGAAGGGAGGAGGAAGAGGCCACCAAACAATCTTCCCTTGCTTTCCTTTGCTTGCGGCTGAAGATGGAGAAGGAGGAGAGGGAGGCCACGGCTGCAAGGAGGAGAGCATCAAAATCAAAGGGCGCCGCCCCCCTTTCACCTCCTTTTAAAGTACCTAGGGCTCCTACAAATTAGGAGCCCTAAATCTTTTCCAAGAGGGGTGCCGGCCCCTCTTGTGTTGCCGCACCAAGGAAGATAAGGAGGAGGGGCGTGAGCCCCTCCTTCTTGTGTTGCCCTAATCCTCCTTAGAGGAGGATTAGGAGGCCTCTATTTTGTTTAGCCCTAATCCAATTAGGGTTTAACCAAATCATGAATCAATTGGGTTCAATCTATACTAGTCCTAATCCAATTAGAACTTGAATGAACCATGACTCAATTGAACTCTTCAATTCTAACCCAATTAGGAGTCATGTTAATTCATTGGATTAATAATTAATTAGGACTTAAGAAACCCTAATCCAATTAGGACTTATTTAATTTTATTCCTAATCCAATTAGGACTCTAATTTGAATCCGAAGTCCTAATCCGATTAGGACTCTAGGAATCCTACTCTAAGTAGGAATCCAATTTTAATTCAAAACTCCTAATCTCATTAGGATTGTAGGAATCCTATTCCAAGTAGGAATCTCAGTCCTACTCCAATTAGGATTTCCAGTCCTAATCCAATTAGGACTCTAGGAATCCTACTCGAAGTAGGATTTGTGTTTAAGTCCAATTAATTAATTCCATTGTTCCTTTTTCAACTGAATATCAATCGAATTGATTACTTGTGATTCCTAATCACGATTCAACCATCGGATCGGTCAATACTTCTAGTGTGTGTGACCCCATAGGTTCTATTCTGACTGGTAGTGAGATATATTATGATCTCTATCACAATATCATTGAAAACTCCTTTCAATGGATTGGAACGATTCCAACTCTACTCATTAGGGTTTATCGATCATCGAGATAATCCCTATGAGTCCCACCATCCACCAGTGACACCTAGCAGCATGTAGTGGCTACCTAGTAGAATAGAATGATGAACCTCTAGGTGCAGTTATCGTGTGATACAGTCCTACTATCGTGGATCCCTACAGGATGGAGGTCATGGATAACTCGTCAAACCCCTTCGTCTGTCATATGTCAAGATTTATTCGACTCGAATTCGTTAGTGAAAAATTCTTTCTCCACTTTATATTACTGCCCTGGCCAAGGTCTTAGAACTCAGTCTAACAAATCACATAGGATCACTCCTCTTCTATCAAGGTTGATAGATTCTATGTAAGTGCATACCCTACTCCTACAGTGAACTTAATGTAGCCAATCTACACTACAAGGACCCATATGACTAGAGACCATGTATACGTGTAGTCAAACTACAATAACCTCACTGTGAGTAGCTGAAGCACCGCAGGTCAAAGGATCAGTCATACTACTGCAACATCAAGCAAGTCACTGACGAGTGGATAGACATCCAAGTGACTTCTTGTCTTGGTAACGCTCAGTACCCTTGTTCTCTAACAAGCACCTGCACTATCACTTCAGTGTCCCTACACTGTGGACTCAAGTCTCGTCCATCCAGAAGGAAAGTGATCTGTGCACTGATCGGATCGATCACCGTCCTCTTGATGATCCATTGATCAGGAGCATTTAGAAGTTAATCACCAATGATACATGGCTCAAATTCTCAACTCTTGAGAATATGCATCATCTCTTATTAATTTCTTGGACGATTCATAGACACATAAATAATATGAATGAAAAGATGCCTTTTATTTATTCAATAATAAATAGTCAAGTACAAAATTATGTCCCTAGAATTAACAATGTATCAGCCAGATTGGCTTATAGGGCATACATCTAACAATCTCCCACTTGCACTAAAGCCAATCAGTCATATATCTAAGCCCCATCTACTCAAGGTGGGCTTCAGTCTTTTGCTGACTTAGCTGCTTAGTGAACGAGTCTGCCACGTTATCCGCGGAGTCTACTCTCTGCACCTCTACATATTTCTTCTCAACATAGTCGCATATGAGGTGGAAGCGCCGCTCTATGTGCTTGGACTTCTGATGAGACCTTGGCTCCATAGCTAGTGCTATGGTGCCAATGTTATCGCAGTAAAGTATTATGGCATCTAATGACATTACACCTAACTCTGCAATGAACTTTTAACCCGAAGGTTTCCACTGTACCCTTAGATACGGCTTAACATTCAGCTTCTAAGGTAGAATCTAATGATCGGTTGTTTGGAACTCTTCCAATTTATTGAACCACCATTGCACATATTCTGATGTAGACTTTCTATTATCAATATGTGTGCATCCTTCTACCTTCAACTCTGATCTTCTTCCAAAGACCAAGAACATGTCCTTAGTTCTTCTCAAGTACTTAAGACTGTTCTTCACAGCTATCCAGTGCTTTTTGCCTGGATCTGATTGACATATGCTCGTGACATTCACAGCATGTACTATATCAAGTTATGTACATAGCATGGCATACATGAGGCTCCCTATTGCTGATGCATAGGGGATCTTGCTCATGCGTTGAATCTCTTCAGATGTGTTGGGGCACATCTTCTTGGAGAGATTAATTCCATGCCTTAGAGGTAAGAGACCCCTTTTAGAGTTTTTCATGCTGAACCTTTTCAGCACTTCCTCTATGTACATCTTCTGTGATAGGCCAAGCATCCTTTTAGATCTATCTCTATAGACCTTTATTCCCAAAATATAGGATGCTTCCCCAAGGTCTTTCATGGAGAACTTTTTTGACAACCAGACCTTGACTGAGGTTAGCATGGGAATATCATTTCCTATCAGGAGGATGTCGTACAGTACGAGAAATACGACAGCACTTCCACTAACCCTTTTGTAAACACACGGTTCCTCTTCGTTTTTGATGATGTAGAAAGCCGGAAAAAAAAAGAGAGAGGGATAACGGGCCGGCCCGAAAAGACCGGGCCCGTCTCCCTTTTTTCGATCGTGCCCTAGGCACGATCGTGGAAGAGGGTTGCAACGGGGGGCGGCGGCGTGAGGGGAGGCTGGTCGTCGGGGGAGGCGACTCGCCGGAGGAGACCGAGCGCCGAAGAGGGAGATCCGGCCGGCCGTGGGGGAAAAACTCTAAAGCCTTTCCTTCGGAGAAGACCCTCCATAGATCGGTGATTTGTTCACGGATTCTCCCATCCATCTCTCGCCGGAAAGCTCGCCGGAGCATCCCATCGGACCGAGGTAAGCGTGGCTTCTTCCTTGCATTTCATTTGCTAGATTTTTGGGTCAAGTTGGTGGGGTTATGGCCGATGAATCACCGAAGAAGGATCCGAAACAGGGTACCCCTGTTTCGGCTCCTCTCCTCCGGATTTTTGGCTGCCGTCGGCCGCCGGGATGGGCTGAGATCCATGGTATTGTGGGTCGGTCGGGACTGTAGGAGGCCAGAGAGGGATTTTTAGGGTTTATTGGAGAAGGGAAGTGATGGATCCGAGGTCTTCTTTCTCGTGACTCCATCTTCTTCCTTTCCCCTTTCCCTCACGTCGGCGGCAGCGACGGCAGCAGGCCACCGGCGGCGACGGCGGCGACGGTCGTGGGCCACGGGGGTTGCCGTCGGGTGGGGGCCGAGCCACTGCTCGTGGATCTTCAGAAGAAATGAAGGAAGGGGGAGGGGACAGTGTCGGTGGAAGGAGAAGAAAAAAAAGAAGAAGAAGAAGAAGAGGAGGAGACCTCTTCTTCTCTCTTTCTCTTGGCTAGCCACCATCGCCGGCGACTGCAGCAGGGACGACCGGCGATGGTTCGGCCAATGGTCGCCGAGGGTGGGGAAGGTGAGGGCACAGCCACCCTGGCTGTTATCCTTGGACCAAAGAGGTGGAGGAAGAACCCTTCTCTCTCATCCACCCCTTCTTTTGGTCTCTTCACCGGGACCGATTATCGTCGCGGCGTGGCTACGGCTATGGCTGGCGACGACGTAGGCTAGTGGTACAAGGTGGGAGTCGGGCTATCCCGACTGCCCTAGATCTAAAAGGATTGAGATGTTTGGGGACCTAATGATGGACCCCATAACAGATGAGAATTATGGTTCAGAATATTTTAATATTAAATAATTTAGTTTGTGATTTATAATTAATGTTGTAGGGGAAGAGTCGGCGGTGCCAGGAAATTTTGATCAGGGGACTCAGCACCCTAGCGAGTAGGTTGTGACTTGGATCCGTGATTGAGTCAGTCTACAATTTCTGTAAGAATCCCTACATCTGAGCACTTTTATTTATGCATATATTGGATTTATCGTTGGATATATTTTATCAGTATGTTGCTATTTGTTTTTGAGCTTGTATGGCACTATGAGGTGTGCATTTTGTTTATTATGAAAGTATTGGAATAATTAAATTGGGAAGGAATAACATATTTTCAGAAATTATGAAAATATGTGACGTGATTGAAATGTGATTAAACATGTAAAACTAGACATGTAAAATGGTTGGACTAACCTTGTCATGAGATAGCCTCTACGAGCTTATGCGTAGGATAGCTGCTACGAGCTTATGCGTGGGATAGCCTCTACGAGCTTATGCGTGGGATAGCCTCCACGGGCTTACGAGTGGGATAGCCTCTACGAGCTTATGCGTAGGATAGCCTCCACGGGCTTACGCGTGGGATAGCTGCCACGAGCTTATGCGTGGAATTTGTGCAGTCTTGGACTGGGTCATGAACTTGGTTAGTCCAACGCCAGAAGTAAAAAGTCTGAAGACTTGGGAATCATGGTATTACGTGAATGAATCACGAAATGTGAAAAAGGGATTTATGTATACAAAATGGTTTGTGTATATATTTGTTATTTGTTGAGCCTTTTGAAATGATGAAATGACATATATTTGATGCATTGATTATTTTATGATTTTTTTTACTGTGTGTGGCTGTTGGGATTCTTACTGGGTTGGAAAAGCTCATACTATATTTACTTTCTTTTTCAGAGGCACTGGATTTGTAGAGACCATTGGGTGGGACGAGAAATAAGATCAGCATGGAGTCTGATTGCTGGATAGATAGGTGTTAATCTATCTTTTATTTATGGACATTTGAAATTATGTAATAAATACTATACTAACTACTATACTAACTACTATACTAACTACTATACTAACTACTATAGTAGTTAGTATAGTAGTTCTATCTTCCCCCTTCTTTGGTTGGATTTGATTTAATTTCATTAATCATTAATTTTGGCATTTATGAAATTATTGAAATTATTTGTTTACTTTAGGCCTTGCATGATCTTTAGGGCACTGCTCTAGGGCTCATGCGGCCGGTCACGTACCGGACCCGGATAATGGGTTCGGGGCGTGACAGATGAAATCAAACGTTTTGATTGCGTCATCGAAATGAGTGTTCCAACTCCGAGATGCTTGCTTTAGTCCATAGATGGACCTTTGCAGCTTGCAGACCTTATGATCTTCATCACTGGAAGTGAAACCCAAAGGCTGTTCCATATAGATATTTTCATCAAGATATCCATTCAGGAAAGCAGTTTTCACATCCATCTGCCAAATTTCATAATCATGAAATGCTGCAATGGCAAGCTATGTTCGGATAGATTTCAGCATGGCTACAGGTGAAAAGGTCTCCGATAGTCAATGCCCTCGCGCTGACTATACCCTTTCACCACAAGCCTTGCCTTATAGGTCTCTACCTCTCCATCCAAACCTATCTTCCTTTTGTAGATCCATTTGCATCCAATAGGTACAATACCTTTGTTAGCATCCCTCATAGGCCATAAAAATTTCGAAATAATTTTCAGATTGCAGCGGAAAAACATATGCGGGATCCGTTCATCGCATGAACGTGTTTTAAAACCATTCATTTGTAGATAGATTAGAATTAAATTATTTTAAACCATTTTAAAATCATTAAGAAGATCAGATCTTCACCTTGTGCGGGTAGATGGTCTCCGCAAATCTGATTTACGTGGTATTTGATCAAGGCTCAGTGGAAGCCGCACACGCGTCCGGCCTCTACAGGTATCCACACGAAGTACTGACTCGATCGAAGCCTTTGGATCTCACCGGGGTGCTAGCTCCCTTGCAGAGAAGGCTATTGATGGCTGAAGTCCTCTCCTTTTAATCAACCTTTGATTGGCTTGAGAGGAGGAAGAAGAAGGAGGGATCTAGGAAGAAGAAAACAAGGCCCTTCGCAGCCTTTTCTTTTTCCTTGCGCTAGAACCAAAAAGAGGAGAAAGAAGGCCACGCCAAGGCTTCCTATTCCCTTTGTTTGCTTGCTGATCAATGGAGGAATGGGAGAGGTTCCTTGCTGCCAAAAATCCCAAGAAAAATCATAAAAAATTCGTAGCCCCTTTGAACCCCTCTTTTATGGTGTGTGGATAGAGATGAGCTCCTAAATTTTAGGAGCTCATCTTTATCCCTTTATGAATTCAAATTAGGAGGGGGGTGGCCCCACCTTTTTGCTTCACGCCACCAGCCAAGGGAGGGGTGTAGGCCCCTCCCTCTTCTCCCATTTGGTTAGCCCCACTTAATCAAATTAAGTGGGGATTGGGTTAGGACTAGTTCTAGGTCCAATCCTATTCAAAATAGGATTAAGTGCACCCAATTTAATTCCTCCAAATCCTAATCCAATTAGAATTTAATTGAACCATGACTCAATTGAACTCTTCAATCCTAATCCAATTAGGAGTCATTTAATTAATTAGATTAAAATTAAAATTAATTAGGACTTAAGAAAATCCTAATCTAATCAGGACTTATTCAAATTTCAGCCCTAAGACAATTAGGACTTTAGAAATCCTATTCCAAGTAGGACTCTAATTTAATTTGAAATCCTAATCCAATTAGGACTTCATGAATCCCACTCCAAGTAGGACTCATGATCAAGTCCAATTAATTAAATTCAATTAATTAAATTAAATTGCAGTCCTTCCTTCTTCTAACCACTAACTCTTAGCGGGTTATCCATTTATCAATCTAATTGATTATTTGTGATTTCTAATCACATTCAACCATCGGATCGGTCAATACCTCTAATGTGTGTGATCCCATAGGTTCTATTCTGACTGGTAGTGAGATATATTGCGATCTCTATCACAATATCATTGAAAACTCTTTTCAATGGGTTGAAACAATTCCAACTCAACTCATCAGGATTTATCGACCATCAAGATGATCCCTGTGAGTCTCACCATCCACCAGTGACACCTAGCAGTATGTAGTGGCCACCCAGCAGAATAGAATGATGAACCTCTAGGTGCAGTTATCGTATGATACAGTCCTTCTATCGTGGATCCCTACAGACCGAAGGTCATGGATAACTCGTCAAACTCCGTCGTCTGTAATATGTCTAGATTTATTTGACTTGAGTTCGATAGTGAAAAACTCTTTCTCCACTTTATATTTCTGCCCTAGCCAAGGTCTTAGAACTCAGTCTAATAAATCACATAGGATCACTCCTCTTCTATCAAGGTCGATAGATTCCATGTAAGTGCATACCCTACTCCTACAGTGAACTTACTGCAGCCAATCTACACTACAAGGACCCATATGGCTAGAGACCATGTATACGTGTAGTCAAACTACAATAACCTCACTGTGAGTAGCCGAAGCACCGCAGGTCAAAGGACCAGTCATACTACTGCAACATCAAGCAAGTCACTGACGAGTGGATAGACATCCAAGTGACTTCTTGTCTTGGTCACGCTCAGTACCCTTGTTCTCTAACAAGCACCTGCACTATCACTTCAGTGTCCCTACACTGTGGACTCGAGTCTCGTCCATCCAGAAGGAAAGTGATCTGTGCACTGATCGGATTGATCACCGTCCTCGTGATGATCCATTGATCAGGAGCATTTAGAAATTAATCACCAATGATACATGGCTCAAATTCTCAACTCTTGAGAATATGTATCATCATCTTATTAATTCCTTGGACGATTCATAGACACATAAACAATATGAATGAAAAAGATGCCCATTTATTATTCAATAATAATAAAGTCAAGTACAAATTTATGTCCCAGAATAAATAATGTGTCTGCCAGATTGGCTTCTAGGGCATACATCTAACAATCTCCTACTTGCACTAAAGCCAATCAGCCATATATCTAAGTCCCATCTTCTCAAGGTGGGCTTCAGTCTTCTGCTGACTTAGCTGTTTAGTGAGCGGGTCTGCCACGTTGTCCGCGGAGTCTACTCTCTGTACCTCGATATATTTCTTCTCAAGATAGTCGCGTATGAGGTGGAAACACCGCTCTATGTGCTTGGACTTCTAATGAGACCTTGGCTCCTTAGCGAGAGCTATGGCGCCATTATTATCGCAGTAGAGTGTGATGGCGTCTGATGGCATTACATCTAGCTCTGCAATGAATTTCTTGAACCAGAAGGCTTCCTTTGTAGCTTCAGAGGCGGCGATATACTCAGCTTCCATGGTAGAATCAGCAATGATCGGTTGTTTGGAACTCTTCCAATTTACCGTACCACCATTGCACAAGAACACATATCCAGATGTAGACTTTCTATCATCAATATCAGTCATAAAGTCTGAATCTGTGTATCCTTCTACCTTTAACTCCGATGCTCCTCCAAAGACCAAGAACAAATCTTTAGTTCTTCTTAAGTACTTAAGAATGTTCTTCACAGCTGTCCAGTACTCTTCACCTGGATTCGACTGATATCTGCTAGTGACACTCACAGCAAGGGCTATATCAGGTCGTGTACACAGCATGGCATACATGAGGCTTCCTATTGCAGAAGCATAAGGAATCCTGCTCATGCGTTGAATCTCTTCAGATGTGTTGGGGCACATCTTTTTGGAGAGATGAATCCCATGCCTAAGGGGTAATAGACCCCTCTTGGAGTTTTCCATACTAAACCTCTTCAGTACCTCCTCTATGTACATCTTCTGTGATAGGCCAAGCATCCTTTTAGATCTATCCCTATAGACCTTTATCCCCAAAATGTAGGATGCTTCCCCAAGGTCTTTCATGGAGAACTCTTTTGATAACCAGACCTTGACCGAGGTTAGCATAGGAATATCATTTCCTATCAGGAGGATGTCATCCACGTACAGTACGAGGAACACGACAACACTCCCACTAACCTTCTTGTAAACACACGGTTCCTCTTCGTTCTTGATGAACTCAAACGATTTGATCGCATCATTAAAACGAGTGTTCCAACTCCGAGATGCTTGCTTTAGTCCATAGATGGACTTTTGCAGCTTGCAGACCTTGTGATCACCATCACTGGAAGTGAAACCCAAAGGCTGCTCTATATAGATATTTTTATCAAGATATCCATTCAGGAAAGCAGTTTTCACATCCATCTGCCATATTTCATAATCATGAAATGCTGCAATGGCAAGCAATGTTCGAATGGATTTCAGCATGGCTACAGGTGAAAAGGTCTCCTGATAGTCAATGCTTTCGTGCTGACTATACCCTTTCGCTACTAGCCTTGCCTTATAGGTCTTTACCTTTCCATCCGAACCTATCTTCCTTTTATAGATCCATTTACATCCAATAGGTACTATACCTTCTGGTGGATCTACTAAGGTCCAAACTTGGTTGGAATACATGGAGTCTATCTCTGACTTCATGGCTTCCAGCCATTTTTCGGAATCGATATCAGATATCGCCTCGTCGTAGGTATTGGGATCCTGTACATGTTCCCTATCTCCCATGAGGAACATTTCCTCGGTATCCTCTACTAGTATACCTAAGTATCTATCGGGAGGATGGGAGACCCTACTAGATCTACGAGGTGGAGGAGGTACTACGTGTACTGGCTCTGTATGAATAGGTTCTATAGGATCCATGACTCGTTGCTTTTCAGAGACTCTCTCTTCAAGCTCAATTTTTCTCCCACTGCCTCTATCAAGGATAAACTGTTTTTTAGAAAGACGGCATGTCGGCTCACAAACACATTGTGATCCTCTAAGATGTAAAAATTGTATCCTAATGACTCTTTAGGATATCCAATGAAACGAGCACTTATGGTCCTAGGCTCTAACTTGTCCGCCTGTAGTCGCTTGACGTGGGCCGGACATCCCCAAATCTTGAGATGACCAAGACTCGGCTTCTTACCATGCCATATCTCATACGGTGTGGTAGGAACGGATTTAGAGGGAACTCTATTCAATAAATAAATTGCGGATAATAAGGCATCTCCCCAAAGAAATATAGGTAGATCAGTGAAGCTCATCATGGATCGGACCATATCCAATAGAGTCCGATTCCTCCTTTCTGACACCCCGTTGAGTTGAGGTGTACCCGGAGGTGTCCATTGTGAGACTATGCCATTTTTCTTGAGATAATCCCGGAATTCCCCACTAAGGTATCCTCCTCCTCGATCTGATCGAAGAACCTTAAGGGTTTTTTCAGTCTGTTTTTCTACTTCATTTCTGAACTCTTTGAACTTTTCAAAAGACTCAGATTTGTATCTCATAAGATACACATACCCATATCGTGAATAGTCATCGGTAAAGGTAATGAAGTATGAATAACGACCCCTGGCTAGCACATCGAATGGGCCACACACATCAGTATGTACCAGGGTAAGTATTTCAGTGGTCCTCTCCCCATGTCCTACAAAGGATAATCTAGCCATTTTTCCTTGAAGACAGGACTCACAAACTGGATATGACTCAGAAGTCAATGGGCCAAAAAGCCCATCTTTCTCCAATTTGTTCATTCTGTCCTCTCCAATATGACCAAGCCTGAGGTGCCACAAATACTTCTGGTTTATCTCATCACTCGATCTTTTAGATCCTATGGCATCCACTACTTGCTCAGACACATTCACAGACACATCAATATGCAAGTGATAGAGACTGTCAATCATGAAACCACGTGCAACTAATTTATTTTTGAAATAAATAGAACAGGAGTCTTTGTCAAATGACAAAACATGACCATCCTGTGCTAAACATGAAACATAAATCAAATTCCTGCTAGCAGCATGGACATAATAACAGTCTTTGAGCAATAAACTAAATCCAGACGGTAATCGCAGAGGGTAGGTGCCTACAGCCACAGCAGCAACTCTTGCTCCGTTGCCAATCCGAAGGGTCACTGCACCTTCCGCCAGCCTCCTACTTTCCTTTAGACCCTGCATAGTAGTGCATAAATGAGCACTAGAACCAGAATCTATAACCCAACTAGAAGTAGAAGAAACCATAAGGTTAGTTTCAATCACGAGCAAGTCTAGCATACCTTCAGAAGGTGTGTCCTTTTTGTTCTTTAGGCTCTCAAGGTATGAAGGGCAGTTCCTTTTCCAGTGGCCGTTGACGTTGCAGTGGAAACATTTTCCTTTGTCATCGGCCCTTTTCTTATGAACTTCCTTCTTAGGCTTTTTGTCTTTCTTGTGTTTCTTTGCAGGCTTCTTTTTCTTCCAAGTAGACTTTCTCTTGGAACCAGAAGTCAGCTCAGCAGCCAGAACAGAGCCCCTTGAACCTTTCAAGGCCCCTTCAGCAGTTACCAACATATTCAACAATTCGGTCTTTGTGCATTCAATTTTATTCATATGGTAGTTTACTATAAACTGACCAAATGAATCAGAAAGGGATTGCAGGATCAGATCTATCTGCAGTTCCTTATGCATGGACATACCGAGCTTCTCAAGTTCCTCGAGGTCCTTGATCATAGTCAAACAGTGATCGTGGACAGACTGCCCCTCACGCATCTTTGCCTTGAAGAGCCTCTTGGACACTTCAAAGCGTGCAGTGCGGCTCTGCTCACCATACAACTCTTGCAGATGAGCCAGTATTTCCCTAGCAGTCTTTATGTTCTCATGCTGGCATTGAAGTTCGTTAGTCATGGATGCCATGATGTAGCACTTGACCCTAATGTCGTCATCAGTCCACTTCTGATGCGTCTCACGCTGATCATTAGTAGGACGTGCTGGTAGCCTAGGGATATCATTCTCGAGCACATACCCTATTTTTTCACAATTCAGAACAATTTTCAGGTTCCTAAGCCAGTCTTTATAGTTCGTTCTGGTCAGTCTGTTGGTCTCAAGGATTCGGGTCAAAGGGTTTGAAGCTGACATTGTGATCTATAGAGAGTAAAGATTCTAGTTAGACTTTGTACTTGAACTTAATTTGTTCTAGGGACTTTTAAAAACAAATATGCTCCCACTATTTTTTCGAATCCCTCATACTCCCCTGATGGAGAAACGAAAACCCTACGCGACTAGAATTTCTAGTGGGTACTGCGGTCTCACCGATTTACATGCCGCCTCACCTAACAGTTATTGGTGACATATAAATGGATGAGTGTACAACTCTTGTACAATGCTTCTCAAGTATATTGCAGTGGTACTTGGTCTCTAAGTGATGAAGACCTCACCTAACAGTTATTGATCCCATTACTTAGTTAAGTTAGACCCACCGTATAACCGCGGAAATAAAGTCGTCATTGGGTCCTCACCTAACAGTTATTGGTGCCCAACCCCAACTTTACCCCACAACATCTCATGTCTAATAGAGAGGTCCAGTCCCCCGATGCAACTTGCCCACTGTGTCCAGCCGAGACAAATCAACACCAAAAAGACCTTAGCAACTCTACTACGGTGGAAGACCTATGGACTTAATATTGCATAATCAAGTCTTAGTGTTTGCAACTTGAGTTCTTCATAAGAGGTAATCGAACAATTGGCCAGGTAAGCAGGTGGGAGGCTCCCCTTACTCAGAGAGTAAGGTCCTAATTAAGTAACCACCTTATAGGCTTGCCTAGACACCAATTAGATCAATTAATCTAATATGACTAACTCATGTTGGTTCACCCTCGACTGATTAGGGAGGTTTCGATTTAGGTCTCACTCGATCGCGTATTCACATCTCATGCAAATATAAGTCTACCCGCATAATCATAAGCATTAAACATCCAGGCATTTATCAAAAATAAAATTAAATGGTGATGATCATGGATCCAAGATGGGTCATTTTACAAGCACATGCACGTCAATTGGTTTGATCGTCTTCAACTCTTGACTCGATCTTGATCCTCTAGGTCCAATTATGATCAACTCCTTGATCCATCTTCAATCAACCCTTGATCTTGATCCGCGCATGTTGAGCTTGTTGATGTATATATCGATCAACCATCGACGTGCAACACACATCACAGATTACATCCCAGATTGCTTTAAAAATTAAATAAAAATAAAAATAGAATTACAACCCTTTTCATTGAGACACGCAGGTCTCTAATACATGAATTTAAGATGCACGCAGGCATCTGAAAATTAAAATTACATGCATCACAGAACATCACAGAACATTGCAGAACATTTCAGCACATTCAAAGGGTCCATCCATGATCATCACCATACGCATCACATGCATAAAAATTATTTTCAGATCTGATATTTAACTGATTATATCATCTCATGACTTGCTGATCATGCATGATTTGATTCTAAATATTTATAATCACATTATCAAAGCTTTAGAATCATTAATCTAAGCATCTAAAAATTAGTATGCAGAAAAAACAGCAAGCTGAAAATTCTGCATACTTAATTTTCAGCAAGCATAATTCCTTAAATTTCAGATCTAAAATGCCTTGAAAAATTTAATTCTAATCTTAATCTACATAACCATAGCTCTGATACCACTGTTAGGGGGAGTCTCCACTCCTACATGGGTTCGGTCCTATTAAAAATAGGGTGACACCCATGTATACCTATCAGAGCACGCATCTCTATACGCCTCCGGACGGAGAGCCACGCTTCGTCACACGATCACGCGTGAGAGTTTTCGGAGATCGGTCACAACTCTTGGACCTTTGCTCTGATACCACTGTTAGCATCCCTCATAGGCCATAAAAATTTCGAAATAATTTTCAGATTGCAGCGGAAAAATATATGCGGGATCCGTTCATCGCATGAACGTGTTTTAAAACCATTCGTTTGTAGATAGATTAGAATTAAATTATTTTAAACCATTTTAAAATCATTAAGAAGATCAGATCTTCACCTTGTGCGGGTAGATGGTCTCCGCAAATCTGATTTACGTGGTATTTGATCAAGGCTCAGTGGAAGCCGCACACGCGTCCGGCCTCTACAGGTATCCACACGAAGTACTGACTCGATCGAAGCCTTTGGATCTCACCGGGGTGCTAGCTCCCTTGCAGAGAAGGCTATTGATGGCTGAAGTCCTCTCCTTTTAATCAACCTTTGATTGGCTTGAGAGGAGGAAGAAGAAGGAGGGATCTAGGAAGAAGAAAACAAGGCCCTTCGCAGCCTTTTCTTTTTCCTTGCGCTAGAACCAAAAAGAGGAGAAAGAAGGCCACGCCAAGGCTTCCTATTCCCTTTGTTTGCTTGCTGATCAATGGAGGAATGGGAGAGGTTCCTTGCTGCCAAAAATCCCAAGAAAAATCATAAAAAATTCGTAGCCCCTTTGAACCCCTCTTTTATGGTGTGTGGATAGAGATGAGCTCCTAAATTTTAAGAGCTCATCTTTATCCCTTTGTGAATTCAAATTAGGAGGGGGGTGGCCCCACCTTTTTGCTTCACGCCACCAGCCAAGGGAGGGGTGTAGGCCCCTCCCTCTTCTCCCATTTGGTTAGCCCCACTTAATCAAATTAAGTGGGGATTGGGTTAGGACTGGTTCTAGGTCCAATCCTATTCAAAATAGGATTAAGTGCACCCAATTTAATTCCTCCAAATTCTAATCCAATTAGAATTTAATTGAACCATGACTCAATTGAACTCTTCAATCCTAATCCAATTAGGAGTCATTTAATTAATTAGATTAAAATTAAAATTAATTAGGACTTAAGAAAATCCTAATCTAATCAGGACTTATTCAAATTTCAGTCCCTAAGACAATTAGGACTTTAGAAATCCTATTCCAAGTAGGACTCTAATTTAATTTGAAATCCTAATCCAATTAGGACTTCATGAATCCCACTCCAAGTAGGACTCATGATCAAGTTCAATTAATTAAATCCAATTAATTAAATTAAATTGCAGTCCTTCCTTCTTCTAACCACTAACTCTTAGCGGATTATCCATTTATCAATCTAATTGATTATTTGTGATTTCTAATCACATTCAACCATCGGATCGGTCAATACCTCTAATGTGTGTGACCCCATAGGTTCTATTCTGACTGGTAGTGAGATATATTGCGATCTCTATCACAATATCATTGAAAACTCCTTTCAATGGGTTGAAACAATTCCAACTCAACTCATCAGGGTTTATCGACCATCAAGATGATCCCTGTGAGTCTCACCATCCACCAGTGACACCTAGCAGTATGTAGTGGCCACCCAGCAGAATAGAATGATGAACCTCTAGGTGCAGTTATCGTATGATACAGTCCTTCTATCGTGGATCCCTACAGACCGAAAGTCATGGATAACTCGTCAAACCCCGTCGTCTGTAATATGTCTAGATTTATTTGACTTGAGTTCGATAGTGAAAAACTCTTTCTCCACTTTATATTTCTGCCCTGGCCAAGGTCTTAGAACTCAGTCTAATAAATCACAAAGGATCACTCCTCTTCTATCAAGGTCGATAGATTCCATGTAAGTGCATACCCTACTCCTACAGTGAACTTACTGCAGCCAATCTACACTACAAGGACCCATATGGCTAGAGACCATGTATACGTGTAGTCAAACTACAATAACCTCACTGTGAGTAGCTGAAGCACCGCAGGTCAAAGGACCAGTCATACTACTGCAACATCAAGCAAGTCACTGACGAGTGGATAGACATCCAAGTGACTTCTTGTCTTGGTCACGCTCAGTACCCTTGTTCTCTAACAAGCACCTGCACTATCACTTCAGTGTCCCTACACTGTGGACTCGAGTCTCGTCCATCCAGAAGGAAAGTAATCTGTGCACTGATCGGATTGATCACCGTCCTCGTGATGATCCATTGATCAGGAGCATTTAGAAATTAATCACCAATGATACATGGCTCAAATTCTCAACTCTTGAGAATATGTATCATCATCTTATTAATTCCTTGGACGATTCATAGATACATAAACAATATGAATGAAAAAGATGCCCATTTATTATTCAATAATAATAAAGTCAAGTACAAATTTATGTCCCAGAATAAATAATGTGTCTGCCAGATTGGCTTCTAGGGCATACATCTAACAACCTTGTGGTGGATCTACTAAGGTCCAGACTTGGTTGGAATGCAAGGAGTCTAACTCTGACTTCATAGCTTCCAACCATTTCTCGGAATCGATATCAGATATCGCCTCATCGTAGGTTTTGTGATCCTGTATGTGATCCCTATCTCCCACTAGGAACATTTCCTCGGTATCCTCTTCTAGTATACCTAAGTATCTATTGGGAGGATGGGAGACCCTGCTAGATCTGCGAGGTGGTTGAGGGACATCGTGTACTGGCTCTGTATGAATGGGTTCGATAGGATCCATGACTCGTTGCTTTTCAGAGACTTTCTCTTCAAGCTCAATTTTCCTCCCACTGCCTCTATCAAGGAGAAACTGGTTTTTCCAAGAAGATGGCGTGACGGCTCACAAACACATTGTGATCCTTTGAGACAAAAAATTGTATCCTAATAACTCTTTAGGATATCCTATAAAACGAGCACTTATGGTCCTAGCCTCTAACTTGTCTGCCTGTAGTCTCTTGACGTGGGCCGGACATCCCCAAATCTTGAGATGACCAAGACTTGGTTTCTTACCATGCCATATCTCATACGGTGTGGTAGGAACGGATTTAGAGGGAACTCTATTAAGTAGATATACTGCGGTAAGTAAGGCATCTCTCCAAAGAAACATCGGTAGATCAGTGAAGCTCATCATGGACCGGACCATATCCAATAGAGTCCGATTTCTCCTCTCTGACACCCCGTTGAGTTGAGGTGTACCCGGAGGAGTCCATTGTGAGACTATGCCATTGTTCTTGAGATAGTCCCGAAATTCTCCACTAAGGTATTCTCCTCCTCGATCTGATCGAAGAGCCTTAAGGGGCTTTCCAGTTTGTTTTTCTACTTCATTTCTGAACTCTTTGAACTTTTCGAAAGATTCAGATTTATGTCTCATAAGATACACATACCCATACCGTGAATAATTATCGGTAAAGGTAATGAAGTATGAATAACGTCCCCTGGCTAGCACATCGAATGGGCCACATACATCTGTATGTACCAGGGTAAGTATTTCAGTGGTCCTCTCCCCATATCCTACAAAGGGCAATCTGGCCATTTTTCCTTGAAGACAGGACTGCAAACTGGATATGACTTGGAAGTCAATGAGCCGAGAAGCCCATTTTTATCCATTTTGTTCATTCTGTCCTCTCCAATATAGCCAAGCCTGAGGTGCCATAAATATTTTTGGTTTATCTCATCCCTGGATCTTTTGGATTCTTTGGCACTCACTTCTTGCTCAGACACATTTATAGATACATTCATATGCAAATGATAAAGACTGTCAATCATAAAACTACGTGCGACTATTTTATTTCTGAAATAAATAGAACAGCAGTCTTTGTCAAATGTAAAAACATGATCTTCCTATGCTAGACATAAAACAGAAATCAAATTTCTGCTAGCAGCAGGTACATAATAGCAGTCTCTAAGTAATAAACTAAAACCAGACGGTAGTCGTAGATGGTAGGTGCCCATAGCCACAGCAGCAACTTTTGCCCCGTTGCCTACCCGAAGGGTTACTGCACCTTCCGCCAGCCTTCTACTTTCCTTTAGACCCTGCATGGTAGTGCATAGATGAGCACTAGAACCAGAATCTATAACCCAACTAGAAGTAGAAGAAACGGTTAGATTAGTTTCAATTATGAGCAAGTCTATACCTTCTGAAGGTGTGTCACCTTTCTTGTTCTTCAGGCTCTCGAGGTATGAAGGACAGTTTCTCTTCCAGTGGCCGTCGACATTGCAGTGGAAACATTTTCCTTTGTCATTAGCCCTTTTCTTTTGAACTTCCTTCTTTGGCTTCTTGTCTTTCTTCTGCTTCTTAGCAGACTTCTTTTTCTTTCAAGTAGACTTTCTCTTGGAACCAGAAGTCAACTCAGCGGTAAGGATATTGCCCCTTGAACCTTTCAAGGCTCCCTCAGCAGTTACCAACATATTTATCAGTTCAGTCTTAGTGCATTCAATCTTATTCATGTGGTAGTTTACTATAAACTGACCAAATGAATCAGGAAGTGACTGTAGGATCAAATCCACTTGCAATTCCTTGTGCATGTTCATTCCGAGCTTCTCAAGCTCCTCTAAGTTCTTGATCTTAGTCAGACCGTGATCATGGACAGACTGCCCTTCGTGCATCTTTGTCTTGAAGAGCCTCTTGGACACTTCAAAATGAGCTGTGCGACTCTGCTCACCATACAACTCTTGCAGGTGTGCTAGTATGTCCCTAGTAGTCTTGAGATTCTCATGCTGGCATTGGAGTTCATTGGATATGGATGCCATCATATAGCACTTGACTCTAATGTCATCATCCATCCACTTTTGATGCATCTGTCGCTGAACATCAGTAGGACGTGTTGGTAGTGTGGGGATATCTGAATCGAGTATATAGCCTATTTTCTCACAGCTCAAAATAATTTTGAGGTTTCTAAGCCAGTCCTTGTAATTGGTTCCGGTCAATCAGTTGGTCTCAAAAATACGGGTCAAAGGGTTTGAGGCTGACATTGTATCTGCAGAGAGTAAAGATTCTAGTTAGGCTTTTGTACTTGATCCTAATCTGTTCTAAGGTCTTTTAGAACAAATGTAACTCCCACTATTTTTTTGAATTCCTCACACTCTCCTGGTAGGAAAACGGAAATCCCACACGACTAGAATTTCTAGTGGGTACTGCGGTCCCACCGATTTACATGCCACCTCACCTAACAGTTATTGATGACACATAAATTGATGAATGTACAACTCTTGTACAATGCTTCTTAAGCATGTTGCAGTGCTAACTTGGTCTCTAAGCCATGAAAATCTCACCTAACAGTTATTGGTCCCATTTCTTAGTTAAGTTAGACCCACCGTATAACCGTAGGAATAAAGTCGTCATTGGGTCCTCACCTAACAGTTATTGGTGCCCAACCCCACCTTTATCCTACAACATCTCATGTCTATAGAGAGGTCCAGCCCCCCGATGCAACTTGACCACTGTATCCAGCCGAGACAAATCAACATCAGAAAGGCCTTAGCAGTTCTACTACAGTGGAAGACCTGTTGACTTAATATTGGTTAATCAAATCTTAGTATTTGCAACTTGAGCTCTTCATAAGAGGTAATCGAACAATTGGCCAAGTAAGCAGGTGGGAGGCTCCCCTTACTCAGAGAGTAAGGTCCTAATTAAGTAACCACCTTTCATGCTTTCCTAGACACTAATTAGATCAATTAATCTAATATGACTTGCTCATGTTGGTTCACTCTCGACTTGATTGAGGAGGTTTTAATTAAGGTCTCAATTGGGTTTGCTACATCATATGTAAACCTATCTACCCGGCTTTCATTCACATCACATGCAAACGGCACATCACAGGCAGTTATAATCGTAGCAGTAAATAAAGCTAAACTTTAAATAGGTGATGATCATGGATTCTAATTAGGTCGTATTACGAGCACATGCACGTCAATCGATCAATTGGTCTTCAACTCTTGAATTGGTTCCAAGCCTCCTTGATTCGATCCTTGACCAACTCTTGATCCAATCGCCATCAACCGCTTAGACCCCTGCTCATCTCATGCATCATCTTCGACTTGATCGTTGACGTACATCACATCACAGAAATACAACCAGATATAAAATAAACAAAAATAAATTACATCTCCCTTTTAGGAGGCACGCAGGCCTCTCAAAATATTAAATAAGATGCATGCAAGCATCTGAAAAATTACATGACATTGCATATCACATCGCAGGTCTTTACATTTAATACCAAAAGGGTTTGAATCCTATGATCATCACCGCATGCAACAATTATACTTTTCAGATCTGAAAACTAATTGATTATCTTATGACATAGGTTGCTGATCATGCTAATCATGATTCTAAACTTTGTAATCCCATTAACAATGCAATTAGAATCATCCTTTTATCACATAAAAATCAGCATGCAAAAATTTAGCAACCCTGAAAAATCTGCATGCAGAAATTTTTCAGCATGCATAATCCTTCAATTTTCAGATCTAATATGCCTTTAGATAATTAATTCTTACCTTAATCTACGATGCTTAGGCTCTGATACCACTGTTAGGACCCGCCCATGCCGCTGATATTTCAAAAAAAATCAGATGGCAGCGGAAGAGGCATGTGCGGGATCGACGTTCATCGCATGAACGTTGTTTCATAAACCGTTCATAGATAGATAAGGATTAAAAACTTTTAATCTAATTAGAAGATCAGATCTTCACCTTGTGCGGGTAGATGATCACCGCAAATCTGAGTTCGTAGTTTTAGGAAGAGGGTTCGCTTGAAGCCGTTCAAGTGTCCGGCCTCTACGGGTATCCACACGAAGCAGAGATCCGATCAAAGTTTTCTAGTCTTCCCGGGGTGCTAGCTCCCTTGCAAAGACTTCTTTTGATGGCTGATCTCCTCTCTTTCAATCAACCCTTGATTGTGCTTGAGAGGAGGAAGAAGAAGGATGAAGAGAGGAAGAAGATCAAAGCCCCTGCAGCCTTCTTTCTTTTCCTTGCGTTGGAAGGGAGAAGGGAGGAGGAAGAGGCCACCAAACAATCTTCCCTTGCTTTCCTTTGCTTGCGGCTGAAGATGGAGAAGGAGGAGAGGGAGGCCACGGCTGCAAGGAGGAGAGCATCAAAATCAAAGGGCGCCGCCCCCCTTTCACCTCCTTTTAAAGTACCTAGGGCTCCTACAAATTAGGAGCCCTAAATCTTTTCCAAGAGGGGCGCCAGCCCCTCTTGTGTTGCCGCACCAAGGAAGATAAGGAGGAGGGGCGTGAGCCCCTCCTTCTTGTGTTGCCCTAATCCTCCTCTAAGGAGGATTAAGAGGCCTCTATTTTGTTTAACCCTAATCCAATTAGGGTTTAACCAAATCATGAATCAATTGGGTTCAATCTATAATGTCCTAATCCAATTAGAACTTGAATGAACCATGACTCAATTGAACTCTTCAATCGTAACCCAATTAGGAGTCATGTTGATTCATTGGATTAATAATTAATTAGAACTTAAGAAATCCTAATCCAATTAGGACTTATTTAATTTTAGTCCTAATCCAATTAGGACTCTAATTTGAATCCGAAGTCCTAATCCGATTAGGACTCTAGGAATCCTACTCCAAGTAGGAATCTAATTTGAATTCAAAACTCCTAATCTCATTAGGATTGTAGGAATCCTATTCCAAGTAGGAATCCCAGTCCTACTCCAATTAGGATTCCCAGTCCTAGTCCAATTAGGACTCTAGGAATCCTACTCGAAGTAGGATTTGTGTTTAAGTCCAATTAATTAATTCCATTGTTCCTTCTTCAACTGAATATCAATCGAATTGATTACTTGTGATTCCTAATCACGATTCAACCATCGGATCGGTCAATACTTCTAGTGTGTGTGACCCCATAGGTTCTATTCTGACTGGTAGTGAGATATATTATGATCTCTATCACAATATCATTGAAAACTCCTTTCAATAGATTGGAACGATTCCAACTCTACTCATTAGGATTTATCGATCATCGAGATAATCCCTGTGAGTCCCACCATCCACCAGTGACACCTAGCAGCATGTAGTGGCTACCCAGTTGTTGCCCAGAGATGGTCACCTAAGAGGGGGGTGAATTGGGTGTTTTAAAACTTTTTGACTATTTAAAAAATAAAACACGCAGATGTATGAACTAAAGTAAAGATGGAGGGATGAGAACAGTCAATCGCAAATACGAGGTTTTATAGTGGTTCGGAGCTTCCACTGCTCCTACATCCACTCTCCAAAGCACCTTTGGGAATTTTCACTATAATCCAAGATTACAGTCCGGTAGTTTTGCGAGTGCACTACCCAACTCGTTGTTTTACACCGGGCTAACAACGAACCCTATAACCCCCAATTTAACCTAGGCTTGGGACGCCTTTTCCTTGTTCCAAGTTCCTTGACTGGAACAAGCACAATATTGAAAAAGTTTTACAAGGATTTAAAAGCTCTAAATAAGCAAATATAACAATGATAAGCAATAGAACCCGGAAGAACCCTTTTAGCCATTGGAAGCGTGGGAGATGATGGTTCTTCCGATGTGGATCGCGTTGGCTTGAGTGTGAGCTTTGAATCCCAAGCGGAAGAGAGTAGTCGAGCTTGAAATCAGTTGGGAAGCTTGAAGGCACTTGATTTCTTCACTTGAATGCACTAACTCCCTTGAACCTCTCTCTCTTGCTTCTCTCTTGAATGATCTTGTGTTGGGTTGGTGAGAAGTTGTTGAGAAGCACTTAAGAGGTCCCTTTTATAGCCCAAAAAGCAAATATAGCCGTTAGAGATAAAGTTAAAGAGATTTGAAATTCAAAACATCCTGCAAAAAGGTGTCAGTCGCGTCCCAGGCGCTCCGGAGACGTCTCCGCTTCAACGCGAGACGTCTCGGCTGTAAGATTTTACTTTTGACGTTGTTTGGGGTCGACTCGGCGCTTTATGGGGACGTCTCGGCTTGTTTGCGCTTTTTGCATGGGGACGACTCCGCTGCTTCGGGGTCGACTCCGCTGTTATATCTCCGAAAAACATGTCTTCTGGAATTCTCTGAGAGAGTCGACTCCGCTCTTTCAGGGGACGTCTCCGCTGCTTTAACACCGAAAAAGACATCCTCTGAAAACCCTGAGAGAGCCGACTCCGCTACCTCGGGGACGACTCGGGAGGTTTACTTTTTACTTGCGGGGACGACTCCGCTTACTGTGGAGACGACTCGCGCATATCACTTGAAATCGGCCTTTCTGCCGCCTCTGAGAGAGTCGACTCCGCTATTGAGAGAGTCGACTCCGCTATCGCGGGGACGACTCGGCAGGTGCCGGGGACGTCTCCAGTCGTGTCAGTTCTTCCTGTTTGTGCCAGAGACGTCTCTGAGACAACCCGGAGACGTCTCGGCTGTCCCTGATCTGTTTTCTTCAGCTCAAAAATTCTTCAATAAATTCACAAAATTATGGAAACTTGCCTAGACATTTCTTAACAATATTCTTAATTAAACACATGAAATCCTCAAGTAAATTGTTAAGATAAATGGAATTATACTCTAGTGTTTTGTATTCATCAAAATCCATTAGGGGGTCAACAATCTTTCCCTTTTTGATGATGACAAAACACTGAGTATATGCAAAATTCGAAATTTAAACATATACACAGTATTTGATCAGATGTACAAGTATAATGTTTTGATTAGAGCTAGATACAGTGTGCATAATTCAAAATAGTCAACTTTCATTTCTATCCTTATGCATAAGATTGATCTTAATAGCTCTTAAGCAATTTTAGCATATCAACTGAATTTGAATCAAGTTAAAATGAAATATTGATGTTCAAGATAATTGAAAGCTAAGTTCTTTTTGACTCCCCCTTTCTTTTCCAGAAGGGCAACTATCTTAAAGCCAATATTCTTCAATTTTATCTTTTCTAATTCTTCAATTTTGCATTCCACCATAAATTTTGCATTCCAATATATCCAATATCCATATTGGTTCTACTCCCCCTTTTTGTCATCAACAATGAAGGGGACAAATTATCCTTAGGTATGTAAAACTCAAGTTCTAGTAAAATTCAGTATATTACCATGAACCACTCAAGGATATTCAAGTTATTTCTATTAATGAATTCTGCATTCATTTTACTCCCCCTTTGTTTTGGAATTCATTTCAGACTCCTCTTTTCTTCCCCTGTTTTATATGCATTGATAAATTATGTCAAATTTGAACATTTAAGGTATGTTATGAGATTTTTATGGCACATCACAGAATCACATACACAGAGTTAGCAACAATGTACACAAGGTTTCAAAAGAAATTGTGTGTCATTCATGTATCATTGTAAACCTTTGAAGTCATTACAAAGTTAAAAGAGGAAATCATTACAAGTATTGATTTCTAATACAAAAAGTGTTTCAAAATGAGCCTAGGGTTTACAAAAGAAGAACCCTAGATGTCTACAAAATGTCCCTCATCGGCGACGTTGCTCATAAGCCCTACAAGCTGCATCTATAAATGCATTGATGGAATCTAGTAATGTTTTGAACTGCTCTCCCTGGGACTGATGAAAGGCTGCCACTAGTGCTTCAAATTCAATGCTTGCCCTTTTAATTCTTCCTCGAAGTTGGGCAACCACAGTGCCCACATTACCTCCAGGGCTTGTCAGTTCTTGAAGGCTATTTGAAATGGTCCTCAAGCTGTCTTGTAGCTCAATTGATCTGAAGGCTTGGGTGGCATTCACACTAACTAGTTCTTGCGCTGTAGCTTCTATCTGAGCTCTAATTTCCTTCAGCTCTTGTAGAATCCCTTCATGTGAAGCTCTGATGGGGGCCAACTCAGTAGAGATCATCGATCTCATCTCCTCCCTCATCTGCTGGCAAATAACAGATGCTAAAGTGCGCATCTGGTCTTCTGATAGGGAGTAGGGCCCACTGACTGGAGGAGGTGGTGGCATGGATGTGGAAGGTCCAGCTGAGCTGGAGGGTACATCAGGAAAGTCCATGTGACTATGTGAAGGAGAGTGGTGGTCAGGCTCCTGAAGTGGGATCTCAGGCTCTAGGGTTTGAGCTTTTTTCTTTGGTACCTTGACCCATGACCCATCTACCTTGTGAAACTCCATTCTACGCATTGTGCTCTCATTATAATAGTCGGTGTTTCTCAAGGGTTTTGTAGGCTCATTTTCTGGAATGGGTACTTTGAAATGTTTTAAGAGTAGGGTAAGGATCATCCCATAAGGTATGCTAAACCTAGAATACCTATGACATGTAGCAATGTAGTTCAACATAAGTCTAGGGAGGTTTAGGAGAATCCCTAGTAGGATGTGGTGCATGATAACTAGGTCTCGCTCCGAAATAAAATCGAAGCGGCCGGTTTTAGGGAATAAGACTCGGTTGACAATACTCAAAAGGAGTCTCATCTCGGCATTTAGGTCTTGGGAGTTAACCACATCGAGAGGGCCGCAGTCCTCTCGTCCTAAAAGCAAGTTTAGGGCTATTTCCCTTTGGGGATGTGAGGTCGGAGCCTCACCGTCCTTAGGGATTTGCAAGACGCTAGATAGGACATCTTCATTAATTTCTACCAACGTCCCCCGAACATATGCAGTGTACCCTAAGTCCCCTAAGGCCATATTGCTAAATAGTTCTCTAACTAGGCCGGGGTAGGTTGAAGTATTGAGTGTACAAAGATATTCCCACCCTTGGGCACGGAGTCTCTCTCCAATAGAGAACCCCTCACTATCTAGAAAATGGAAATCTATGTACCTCCCAGTGGTTACTGTGCGATTCGCACAGGAAATGGTCATGGTTGGCGGAGCAACCGGAGGAGACGGCACGGAAGGCTCTTCCCTCCGTTCCTCACCGTCGGTCGCTGCCCTAGGACGCCTCCCACCAGTCCTCCTAGCTCTTTTAGGTGCCATTGAATGGAAAACCTAGGGAAATGAGGAGAAAGAGGCTAGGGTTTGTGTTGGAGAGAAAATGGAGGCTAGGGTTTTTGTTTTTGTCGGGGATGAAAGGTATAGCTCGGGTCGGCTCGAGCTGTTTCGACTTATTTTAAAAACCCTCGTTCAGTCCCCGAGACGTCTCAGCGACTAAGGCGAGACGTCTCGCCGGGGGGACGTCTCTGCGATTTGCTAGAGACGTCTTCGGCACTGAAAAATTTCAGACTGATTTTTATCTTTTCCTAATTTGTTTCATTTAATCACACTAATCAATATGATTTCTTTTGGTGAATACAGAATGAGTTTGTTTGTGATCCTCCCCCTTAATAATACATCCTATAGAGGTTTGATAATGATTTTTGAATTATTAATGTTGAAATGAGGAATGTTTGACCAAATTTCGAATACCTATGAAATAGGCTCTGAAAATATCTCTATGAAGAGTCCAAGGGAGGGTAACCATCCTCCGGAAAGTCAAACAGTTCGTCATTTAGCTTAGATGGATTCATGCTTTCACTTATGTTGACCTTGAGGTGGATTACTAGCTTGAGTAGCAAAGCATTGCAATACAAGTTGAATTTATTTGCTAGGATCATACAAGCTCAAAGCATTCCTTAAGAAGTTGAACCTATCTTTACAAAGGGGCTTTGTAAAGATATCGGCCAATTGATTTTCAGTACATACATATTCAATCATCACATCATTTTTCAGCACATGATCCCTAATAAAGTGATGCCTAATTTCTATATGCTTTGATTTAGAGTGTTGGACAGGATTTTTTGTTAAATTGATTGCACCTGTATTATCACATTTAATTGGTATGTTGTCCATTTTGATACCGAAGTCTTCAAGTTGTTGCTTAATCCAAAGAACTTGGGCACAACAGCTTCCAGCTGCAATGTACTCAGCCTCAGCTGTGGACAAGGCGACTGAATTCTGTTTCTTGCTAAACCAAGAAACCAAATTAGCACCCAAGAATTGACATGTGCCACTTGTGCTTTTTCTGTCGAGTTTGCACCCGGCAAAATCAGCATCGGAATAAGCAATTAAATTTATGTCAGATTGTTTAGAATACCATAAGCCTACATTAGATGTCCCTACTAGATATCTAAAAATTCTTTTAACAGCTTGCAAGTGTGATTCCTTAGGACATGCTTGGTATCTAGCACACATGCAAACACTGAATAATATATCTGGCCTACTAGCAGTAAGGTAAAGTAAAGAGCCTATCATACCTCTGTACAATTTGCAGTCTATACTTTTACCTTTTTCATCTTTGTCAAGCTTGCAACTTGAGCCCATGGGTGTGCTAATTTCCTTTGCATCCTTCATCTTGAATTTTTCCAACATTTCCTTGATATATTTGGATTGACTGATGAAGATGCCTTCCTCTGATTGTTTTATTTGTAGCCCAAGGAAGAAGTTGAGCTCACCCATCATGCTCATTTCAAATTCTCCCTGCATAAGCTTGGCAAACTCTTGACAGAGACTATCATTAGTAGCACCAAAATTATATCATCCACATAAATTTGCACAAGCAATAAGTCATTTCCTTTTCTTTTAATGAAGAGGGTTTTGTCTACATTTCCTCTCTTAAATTTATTTTCAATTAGGAAATTACTTAATCTTTCATACCATGCCCTAGGAGCTTGCTTAAGCCCATACAATGCTTTATGCAATTTATAAACGTAATCTGGATGTAAGTGGTTTTCAAAGCCTGGAGGTTGTCCTACATAAACTTCCTCCATTATATAACCATTTAGAAATGCACTTTTTACATCCATTTGATAGAGTTTAAAGTCCATGAAGCATGCATATGCCAAAAGTAGTCTAATAGCCTCTAACCTAGCAACAGGAGCAAAAGTTTCATCAAAGTCTATTCCTTCCTCCTGATTATAGCCTTTGGCCACTAGCCTAGCTTTGTTTCTTATTACTACTCCATCTTCATCTAGTTTATTTCTATATACCCATTCGGTGCCTATAATTGAAACATTAGGGGGTCTTTTCATTAAAGTCCAAACTTCATTTCTTTCAAATTGGTTTAATTCCTCTTGCATAGCATTCATCCAATTAACATCTTTTTCGGCTTCTTCTAGTGATTTAGGCTCTATTTGTTAAACGAAAGCAAGATAATTACTAGTATTTCTTAGAGAGGATCTCGTCCTTACCCCTTGTGAGGGATCACTAAGAATTAGATCCTTTGGATGACCATGTGCATACCTCCATTCCTTAGGAAGATCTTGATTTCTCAATGGAGGTTGATCTTCTTCATCTTGCTGAATTGTATCTTCTTTGATCTCATCCTCATGTTGTTTGTCTTGTATGGAGAATTTCTTCATTCGGTCTTCAAGTATACCTGCATCACCATCTTGACGCAATCGGGGTGGGCTGCAGATTTTTTCTTCTTGAGGATGGCTGAATCTTTCTTCTCTTTTTTTTTTTTTTTTCAAAGCAATGGCAATGGAGGCTAGGGTTCTTTGTGGTGGAAGGAAGGAGGAAGAAGATGGGTTGCTGGTTGGTGAGATTGGGTTCAAGGAGGGTCAGCCAATTGACCAAAATTAGGCACCAATTTTTGTGGGGACTGAAATTGGCTAGACCAATTTTTTTGGCTGAATTGGGTTGTGTGGAGTCCTAATGGCAATAGGACTTAGAGGAGGTCGTGGGAAAGGAGTCTTGGGCATGAGGGAGGTGCTGAAATGCTGATGTGGCACTCAAGGAGGGTGCACACAAGGGGTGGAGGCGTGAGAGCAAAAGAAGGGATAAGGATAAACTTGAGTTTGTTAGGAAAATCTCATCCAAAACCAACCCAATTTCAAATGGCGTGAAGGGGAGGCGTCCCACCTTCCCTCAGCCCCTTTGGCATCGCACCAGCAAGAGGAGTAGCCTCTCTTCACGCAAACAAACCATAATTTCGAAATCCAAAAGAAAACTAACTTCATTCATCATACCCTTCCTTATATAGAAAGAAAGGTTAGCACAGAATTTTAAATTGGACTCCTAATTACATGAGGACTCAATTCAAAATTTAAATTTTCTAATTGACCAATCAAAGGCCTTGACACCTAAGCCTAGACACCTAGGAATCCATTCCTTATGGCGTGTGGATTGAAACCCATCAAAAGAAATTCAGCCGCATGCCACGAGTTGGAATCTAGGTGGAACTCCTTCTCGGGTACCAACATCAACATGAAGTTCGGGAGACTCTTCAAATTTCATCTGATCTCCAAATTTCATGTTCTTATAGTCATTAGAAAGCTACGGATGTCTACTTTCCAACAAAATTTGAATCAACTTAATCAGACTTCTGTAGCTTCCAAAATCTTCAAAATACCATATGGTGTTCAATCTGTCACGGATTTCAACTGAATTTGGACTCTGAATTTCTTCCACATGTGAGAGATCTTCATGGTTGAACTTCTCCACGTGATGAGTGATGATCTTCACGGCATTAGAAATCCTTCTTAATGGCACTCAATTATAAGGACTCAATCTTAAACACATGGACTCAATCCTCTCACATAAGGACTCAATTTCACTCATACGACTAAACTAAATTCTCCACACATGACCCAATATGACTTGACTCAATCCTTGCATAACATGGACTCTTTTGATGCCACTTGGCATTCAATTGCAAACATAAAGCAGCAAATTGCAAACCCAAAATAAGAACTCAAATAAACCCAAAATAAAAGGACTCAATGTGACCAAAATAAAATAGACTCAATCCAATTAAATGCTAGAAATTACGAACCCAATGTGTTTTCGGGCACTCCCAAGCAAGAATCCAAACTCGACGTACATCCATTATGATTTGGGCTTGTGCTCCTGCATCAATTCCCCCCTTCTGGAAAAAAGACTCGACTCCGTCGAGTTTCACAACTGATAGAGCTTGTGGAAGTTTGGGTTTAGCTATTGGACTTCCTCCGTCTTTAATCATGAGCGATCTGAATTTAGTCGGTCCTCCAATGAAAAACTTCTGAAATTCTCCTCGGTGGGTGGACACTATCTGAACAACTAGGATGTCCTCAATGATGTCCGTCGGGGCTGATCGTCGAAGAAGTGAAGATGGTACAGATGGGATGTCTTCATCTTCAACATAGTGAGCATCATAGGGCTGCAACTCTTCAACATAGAAGATGGGGCTAACCTGCAAATCATCTGGTAACTCGAGCACAAAGGCCTTGGGTCCCATCCACTTCAGCACCTTGAAGAATTCAACTTGGCAAGGTTGAAGCTTCTGAAAATTTCTGCATTCAACACTCAACCACATCAACACAAAGTTTGCTTCCTTGCGCAGGGTCGGCAAATAGAACTTATCCTCCACCATGGTGACTGTTTTGACGTAGCCAAAGTGACCACCAAGGTCTCCGCCATGGACCTTTCGAACAATATGATCACCAAGTGAGGTCTCCGGGACACATAAAAGAAAGCAATCATGGGTCAAAAATTCTGAATGCTGCCACTGATCCACTACTGAAACTTTTGCATATATGGGCTGAAAATATACTTCAGAGGGGTACAAAAATTTTAGATTGGCAAACCCCATTACCTCAACATTCAAAAGAGTTAGAACATATGAATTTTGACTGAGGGAATCAGCAATAAAATCTTCTGCATGCGGCCCATGCTTCAGGACTTGGCGGTGAAGCTCCTCATGTTCTCTAGGATTCAGCCGGTATGCAGGAAGATTCGGTAAACTTGAACCGGGCACCAAATCTAAGGAATGTTGGATGTCCCTCATCGGTGGAAGCTCCTTGGGAAGGTCCTCAGGGGTTACATCAGAGAAATCATCCAATATAGACTTGAAATCAGGAGGAACAACTTCTGAAATTTCAGCCCTAACTTCCCTAGCCATTAGTGCATACATGACCCCAATCTCTCGGCTACAAGCTTCAAACTTTCTCATGGTTAAAACCCGTTGGATTATCAGATTTTCAGAGGTAAAATCAGTGATCCTAAGGGGCTTTAACACAACTCTTTTGTTGGCACAATATAGAGAATAACAATTGGATCGACCATCATACTCGACACTACGATCATACAACCAAGGTCTTCCTAGAAGAAGATGGCACGCTTTCATGGGCAGAACATCGCACCATACTTCATCTCGGAGGTCCTTACCAAGTGAAAAACTGATCAAGCATCTTTGTTTAACAGGGATGGAGGAGTCTTCGATCCAACTTACCCGATACGGCTTTGGATGCGGTACCGGTTTCAAATTCAGCCTTTTCAGCACTTCTTCGGAAATGATATTCATGCAGCTTCCATTGTCAATGATGAGGTTTAGAGACTTGTTGGCATGCTCGACGCGAGTGTGGAAGATATTGGTGCGCCTCCAATCTTCCTCCACGTTCTCCTCCAGCTTGCAACCCGTAAGAACCCGCCGCACGACGCACACAGGTAGATCTGAAGCTTCTAGCTCCACCGCAGGGGCTTCTTCATCATGTTCTTCGTTTCCTTCATTTCCCTCTTCATCAGCGGGCTGAGAGGGAGGAGTGACTTCAGAGGGTCCTATGATCTCATCCTCCTCGCATACCAATGCAAATTGTTGGTCTCGGGTAGGACAAACAACGGCGAAATGGCCTCGCCCGCCGCACTTGTAGTATTCAACAGGATTCTTCTCTTGCAGTGTGGATTGTGGCATAGGACCTTTACCCTTTTCATTAGCCCTTGGAGCACCCCTTTCCTGATATGTGCTTCTATTTACAGAGGTTTCAGATCTGAAAGCAGGGGCGTTACCTCGAGGAAATGGAACTCCTCGTTTGGTGCTGCGCTCGGGAAATCGTCGTACAACTGGTGCTTGCGCAGGGCGTCTTTGTCGTAGCTGCGATTCAACTCGAATGGCGAGTTGGTATGCCTCCTCTAGGCTGAAGATGCGCGTTGTCATTAGCTCCCTCTTGATGTCATCCCTCAGCCCGGATCGGTACCGAGTTAGGGACTGTCGATCCGTCTCCGTGAGGTTGCTGCGGATCATCAACTCATGGAATCGGGCCGTATACTCCTCTACGGAAGAGCTTCCTTGATGAAGTTTCAGAAGTTCTTCGAAGAGTGTCTCCTCATAATCAAGGGAAAGATACTTTTCCTTCAAACGAAGTTTCATCTCCTCCCAATCATTGATAGGGGGCTGTCGGAGTCGATGAAGCTTCTCTTCAACGCTATGCCACCATATGCGTGCTTGGCCCTTGAGCTTCATCTTCACGAATCGCACCTTGGTTTCATTGGGCATGCTGAACCATTCGAAGTAGTCTTCGAGAGACATCAACCAATCCTGAAAGTAGGTTGGGTCCATGCTTCCGCTGTAATCAGCAACTTCTACACGAACCCGCTTCATGACATCGTCGAGATCATGGCGCTCCTGCTGATTTTGATGAACATAGGGGTTCCTGAAATTATTCCCCATACGAGGAATGTTTGGAGGGGGCATCCGCTGATCCCTAGGTGGCCTTTGGGGTGATAGACCCCTGGGGGAGAATGCTTCAACATCGGGGTCTCCTCCAAATGGCACTTCTGAATTTTCAGGTTGCGCGGGGACAGCATGTTCATCTTCAAGATTGTTTGGCTCGGGGAAGAGACGATCCCAAACAACTTCCACCTTCTGATTCAAGGCCGCCACTTTCCGGATGAGCTCGGCCATCATCTCAGCACGTTGTCGTTCATTGTTGTAGGGGCGACCACTTCTGGTACTCATGGCGACAAGGATTCGCTCTGATACCAATTGACGCAATCGGGGTGGGCTACAGATTTTTTCTTCTTGAGGATGGCTGAATCTTTCTTCTCTTTTTTTTTTTTTTCAAAGCAATGGCAATGGAGGCTAGGGTTCTTTGTGGTGGAAGGAAGGAGGAAGAAGATGGGTTGCTGGTTGGTGAGATTGGGTTCAAGGAGGGTCAGCCAATTGACCAAAATTAGGCACCAATTTTTGTGGGGGCTGAAATTGGCTAGACCAATTTTTTTGGCTGAATTGGGTTGTGTGGAGTCCTAATGGCAATAGGACTTAGAGGAGGTCGTGGGAAAGGAGTCTTGGGCGTGAGGGAGGTGCTGAAATGCTGATGTGGCACTCAAGGAGGGTGCACACAAGGGGTGGAGGCGTGAGAGCAAAAGAAGGGATAAGGATAAACTTGAGTTTGTTAGGGAAATCTCATCCAAAACCAACCCAATTTCAAATGGCGTGAAGGGGAGGCGTCCCACCTTCCCTCAGCCCCTTTGGCATCGCACCAGCAAGAGGAGTAGCCTCTCTTCACGCAAACAAACCATAATTTCGAAATCCAAAAGAAAACTAACTTCATTCATCATACCCTTCTTTATATAGAAAGAAAGGTTGGCACAGAATTTTAAATTGGACTCCTAATTACATGAGGACTCAATTCAAAATTTAAATTTTCTAATTGACCAATCAAAGGCCTTGACACCTAAGCCTAGACACCTAGGAATCCATTCCTTATGGCGTGTGGATTGAAACCCATCAAAAGAAATTCAGCCGCATGCCACGAGTTGGAATCTAGGTGGAACTCCTTCTCGGGTACCAACATCAGCATGAAGTTCGGGAGACTCCTCAAATTTCATCTGATCTCCAAATTTCATGTTCTTATAGTCATTGGAAAGCTACGGATGTCTACGTTCCAACAAAATTTGAATCAACTTAATCAGACTTCTGTAGCTTCCAAAATCTTCAAAATACCACATGGTGTTCAATCTGTCACGGATTTCAACTGGATTTGAACTCTGAATTTCTTCCACATGTGAGAGATCTTCATGGTTGAACTTCTCCACGTGATGAGTGATGATCTTCACGGCATTAGGAATCCTTCTTAATGGCACTCAATTATAAGGACTCAATCTTAAACACATGGACTCAATCCTCTCACATAAGGACTCAATTTCACTCATACGACTAAACTAAATTCTCCACACATGACCCAATATGACTTGACTCAATCCTTGCATAACATGGACTCTTTTGATGCCACTTGGCATTCAATTGCAAACATAAAGCAGCAAATTGCAAACCCAAAATAAGAACTCAAATAAACCCAAAATAAAAGGACTCAATGTGACCAAAATAAAATAGACTCAATCCAATTAAATGCTAGAAATTACGAACCCAATGTGTTTTCGGGCACTCCCAAGCAAGAATCCAAACTCGACGTACATCCATTATGATTTGGGCTTGTGCTCCTGCATCACATCTTCTTCTTTTCTAGAAGAATCTCCATTAGCTTCATCAAAAACAACATGAATGGATTCTTCAACAACGAGAGTTCTCTTGTTGAAGACCCTGTATGCTCTACTAGATGAGGAATAACCTAAGAAGATCCCCTCATCTGATTTAGCACTAAATTTGCTTAGATTGTCCTTTCCATTGTTTAAAATAAAACACCTACAACCGAACACATGAAAGTAACTTATATTGGGCTTCTTATTTTTTATTAGCTCATAAGGTGTTTTCTTTAAAATAGATCTAACTAATGCACGGTTTAAAATGTGACATGCAGTATTTATTGCTTCAGCCCAAAAATATTTTGGTAGACCCGATTCGCACAATATGGTACGAGTCCATATCTGCTAGTGTGCGATTCTTCCTTTCTACCACCCCATTTTGTTGGGGTGTCCTAGGGGCCGAGAAATTGTGATTGATACCATTTTCGTCACAAAACTTTTCAAAGTGCTGATTTTCAAACTCGGTACCATGATCACTCCTAATTGCTTTTAGTTTAAGATTGAGTTCATTCGAAACTCTATTATGAAACTTGATAAAAGCGAGATAGGACTCATCTTTATGTGCAAGAAATGAAACCCATGTAAAGCGTGAAAAATCATCAACAATTACATGACCAAATCTCTTACCCCCTAGACTAGCAGTTCTAGTGGGTCCAAATAAATCCATGTGAATTAGTTCTAAGGGTTTTGTTGTTGAGACTATGTTTTTAGGCTTGAAAGCGCTTCTCGTTTGTTTTTCTAATTGACATGCAGCACAAATTTTGTTCTTTTCAAAATCTATCTTTGGTAGTCCTTTGACTAGATCTTTTGTAATCAATTTAGAAATTAAATCCATGCTAGCATGTCCTAACCTACGATGCCATAACCAACTAGTCTCATTGACTTTGGGATCCATGGCTACAAGACATTGGCCATCCTTCATGGTGAGATCATCAAGATCTACCATGTAAACATTTCCATGCCTATGTCCTGTGAGTATGATCTCATTGTCAATTGGACTACTAATTATGCATAGTGATGATTCAAATGACACTTTAAAGCCCTTGTCACAAAATTGACTTATACTTAATAAATTATGTTTTAGTCCATTAACTAACAATATATTGTCAATAAAAGAGGAGGGTGATATGGAGATTTTACCAACACCAATTATTTGACCTTTAGCATTGTCTCCAAATGTGACTACTCCTCCTTCTTTTGATTTCAAGGTGACGAAGAGACTCTTGTCACCGGTCATATGCCTTGAGCAACCACTATCAAGATACCACATTCTCTTTTTATTCCCGGCTGCAAGGCATACCTGCAAAATGATTATGTGAGGCTCTTAGGTACCCAAGTCTTCTAGGGTCCTTCGTGGTTAGTGTAGTTGGTTCCCTTAGGCACCCATACTTTAGTTATGTTTTTAGCTTTTACAAATGTACTTTTGTTAGTTTGGATCTTTTTTTGAATACAAGAGTAGGCTTTATGTCCACCTTTTTTACAATAAAAGCATGTAGGTTTTTCAGTTTTGACATCTTTTGCTTTCACAAAGAAATTCTTTAGATACTTTTGTTGCTTGTTAGTTTTATATCCTAATCTGGCTTTATTAAAAACAGCTCTTTGATTTGAAAGAATAAGATTTAATTTTTCAGAGCTTTGTGTAAATTTTTCAACAATTGGTTTGTACTTATGTACCTCATTCTTAAGATTCAAATTTTCTTTAACTAGTTCTTCCTTGTCCTTTTTAAGGGATTCAACATTTTGTGCAAGTGAGGTATTATTATTGAGTAGAGATTTAACTTTTAGATTCAATTCCTTAATTAGTGTTTTTGCCGTTTCATTTTCAATGCTAAGTTTGGAATTTTTGTTTTCTAGATCAATGGTGTTAACATTTTCAACGCTCTCTTTCTCAATCAATAGATTTTTAATATCTTCCTTTAGTTTTAGATTGGAGGCTTTTAATTCTTTATTCTTTGCTCCTAACATACTACAATCACTCATAAGTTCTTGAAAAGCTTCATACAATTCTTCTAAAGTAAAGTTTATAGTTGAGTTTTGACATACCTCGTCGTCTTCGAACGCCATGAAGCACAAATTGGCGGTCTCTTCCTTCTCTTCCTCGGAGGAGGATGTGTCACTATCGTCCCAAGTTGCCTTTAATGCCTTCTTCTTCTTCTTCCCAAAGTACTTCTTTGTTGAGGGCATTCGGAACGAATGTGTCCCGGTCTCTTGCAATCATAGCATATGATTGGGTCTCTTTCTTTTTCCTTTTCTTTTTTCCAATCATTTCTCCCTCCAAATTTCTTTCTTGGGAAGGGTTTCTTTCTTCTCATAAATTTCTTAAACTTCCTTACTATCAAACCCAAATCCTCATCTTCGCTTTCCTCTTCACTCTCACTACTTTCTTCTTCACACACACTCGAGGTAGCCTTGAGTGCGATTGTCTTCTTCTTTGGCAACTCTTCTCATGTTGCTTCATTGTGAGCTCATGCGTCATCAATGAGCCCAATAGTTGTTCTAGTCCCAAGGTGTTGAGGTCTTTGGCTTCTACGATTGCCGTGACCTTTGCTTCCCATGCTTTCGGCAAAGACCTGAGAATTTTACTCACAAGTTCCGGATTAGTATAAGATTTACCCAAACTCTTTAGACCATTAATTATATCGGTGAAGCGTGTAAACATGCATGTGATGGTTTCATTGGGTTCCATCTTAAACAACTCATATTTGTGAACAAGAATGTTCACTTTAGACTCTTTGACTTGATTTGTACCCTCGTGGGTAACTTCAAGCCTATCCCATATTTCCTTAGCGGAACTACATGTGGAGACTCTATTAAACTCATTTACATCTAGAGCACAAAATAGTGAGTTCATGGCTCTAGAATTGAGTTGAACCATCCTATTATCATTCTCATCCCAATCCTCCTCAGGTTTGGGAACTTGAATGCCATTCACCATGTGTGATGGTTCTTGTGGTCCCTTGACTATAACCCTCCACAAGGCATAATCTTGTGCTTGAATAAAGATCCTCATTCTAGTCTTCCAATAGGTATAATTTATCCCATTGAAGAGTGGAGGTCTATTGGTTGCCTGCCCCTCAGCAGGAACATTGTTAAAGGGTGTTGCCATCTAGATCTTTGGCTAAGACGGTTAGGTCTTTCAAGAAATACACAGAGCACCTGCTCTGATACCACTTGTTGTCCAGAGATGGTCACCCAAGAGGGGGGTGAATTGGGTGTTTTAAAACTTTTTGACTATTTAAAAAATAAAAACACGCAGATGTATGAACTAAAGTAAAGATGGAGGGATGAGAACAGTCAATCGCAAACACGAGGTTTTATAGTGGTTCGGAGCTTCCACTGCTCCTACATCCACTCCCCAAAGCACCTTTGGGAATTTCCACTATAATCCAAGATTACAGTCCGGTAGTTTTGCGAGTGCACTACCCAACTCATTGTTTTACACCGGGCTAACAACGAACCCTATAACCCCCAATTTAACCTAGGCTTGGGACGCCTTTCCCTTGTTCCAAGTCCCTTGACTGGAACAAGCACAATATTGAAAAAGTTTTACAAGGATTTAAAAGCTCTAAATAAGCAAATATAATAATGATAAGCAATAGAACCCGAAAGAACCCTTTTAGCCGTTGGAAGCGTGGGAGATGATGGTTCTTTCGATGTGGATCGCGTTGGCTTGAGTGTGAGCTTTGAATCCCGAGCGGAAGAGAGTAGTCGAGCTTGAAATCAGTTGGGAAGCTTGAAGGCACTTGATTTCTTCACTTGAATGCACTAACTCCCTTGAACCTCTCTCTCTTGCTTCTCTCTTGAATGATCTTGTGTTGGGTTGGTGAGAAGTTGTTGAGAAGCACTTAAGAGGTCCCTTTTATAGCCCAAAAAGCAAATATAGCCGTTAGAGATAAAGTTAAAGAGATTTGAAATTCAAAACATCCTGCAAAAAGGTGTCAGTCGCGTCCCAGGCGCTCCGGAGACGTCTCCGCTTTAATGCGAGACGTCTCGGCTGTAAGATTTTACTTTTGACGTTGTTTGGGGTCGACTCGGCGCTTTATGGGGACGTCTCGGCTTGTTTGCGCTTTTTGCATGGGGACGACTCCGCTGCTTCGGGATCGACTCCGCTGTTATATCTCCGAAAAACATGTCTTCTGGAATTCTCTGAGAGAGTTGACTCTGCTCTTTCAGGGGACGTCTCCGCTGCCTTAACAACGAAAAAGACATCCTCTGGAAAACCCTGAGAGAGCCGACTCCGCTACCTCGGGGACGACTCAGGAGGTTTACTTTTTACTTGCGGGGACGACTCCGCTTACTGTGGAGACGACTCGCGCATATCACTTGAAATCGGCCTTTTCTGCCGCCTCTGAGAGAGTCGACTCCGCTACTGAGAGAGTCGACTCCGCTATCGCGGGGACGACTCGGCAGGTGCCGGGGACGTCTCCAGTCGTGCCAGTTCTTCCTGTTTGTGCCAGAGACGTCTCTGAGACAACCCGGAGATGTCTCGGCTGTCCCTGATCTGTTTTCTTCAGCTCAAAAATTCTTCAATAAATTCACAAAATTATGGGAACTTGCCTAGACATTTCTTAACAATATTCTTAATTAAACATATGAAATCCTCAAGTAAATTGTTAAGATAAATGGAATTATACTCTAGTGTTTTGTATTCATCAAAATTCCATTAGGGGGTCAACACCAGTAGAATAAAATGATGAACCTCTAGGTGCAGTTATCATGTGATACAGTCCTACTATCGTGGATCCCTATAGGACGGAGGTCATGGATAACTCGTCAAACCCCTTCGTCTGTCATATGTCAAGATTTATTCGACTCGAGTTCGTTAGTGGAAAACGCTTTCTCCACTTTATATTACTGCCCTGGCCAAGGTCTTAGAACTCAGTCTAACAAATCACATAGGATCACTCCTCTTCTATTAAGGTCGATAGATTCCATGTAAGTGCATACCCTACTCCTACAGTGAACTTAATGCAGCCAATCTACACTACAAGGACCCATATGACTAGAGACCATGTATGCGTGTAGTCAAACTACAATAACCTCACTGTGAGTAGCTGAAGCACCGCAGGTCAAAGGACCAGTCATACTACTGCAACATCAAGCAAGTCACTGACGAGTGGATAGACATCCAAGTGACTTCTTGTCTTGGTCACGCTCAGTACCCTTGTTCTCTAACAAGCACCTGTACTATCACTTCAGTGTCCCCTACACTGTGGACTCAAGTCTCGTCCATCCAGAAGGAAAGTGATCTGTGCACTGATCGGATCGATCACCGTCCTCGTGATGATCCATTGATCAGGAGCATTTAGAAATTAATCACCAATGATACATGGCTCAAATTCTCAACTCTTGAGAATATGCATCATCATCTTATTAATTTCTTGGACGATTCATAGACACATAAATAATATGAATGAAAAGATACCTTTTATTTATTCAATAATAAATAGTCAAGTACAAAATTATGTCCCTAGAATTAATAATGTGTCAGCCAAATTGGCTTATAGGGCATACATCTAACACTGGACCTCTCTATAGACATGAGATGTTGTAGGATAAAAATGGGGTTAGGCACCAATAACTGTTAGGTGAGGACCCAATGACGACTTTATTCCTACGGTTATACGGTGGGTCTGACTTAACTAAGAAATGGGACCAATAACTGTTAGGTGAGGTCTACATGGCTTAGAGACCAAGTTGCACTGCAACATGCTTGAGAAGCATTGTACAAGAGTTGTACACTCATCCATCTATGTGTCACCAATAACTGTTAGGTGAGGTACCATGTAGATTGGTGAGACCGCAGTACCTACTAGAAACCCTAGTCGCGTAGGATTTCCATTTTCCTACCAGGGGAGTGTGAGGAATTCGAGAAAATAGTGGGAGGTACATTTGTTCTAAAAGATCCTAGAACAAATAAGGATCAAGTACCAAAATTCCAACTAGAATCTTTACTCTATGAGGATTATAATGTCAGCTTCTAGATTTTTAAGTCATATCCTATAGAACAACCGTTTGACCAAACCCAATTATAAAGACTGGCTCAGCAAATTTCAAAATAGTTTTGAATTGTGAGAAATTAGGATATGAGCTAGACCATGGAATCCCTGTATTACCAATCTGTCCGATCACTGATCAGCGTAAGACGCATGCCAAGTGGACGAACGATGACAATAAAGTTAGGTGCTACATAATGGCATCCATGTCCAATAAATTATAATGCCAGCATGAGAACATGAAGATTGCCAAGGACACATTAAAACACCTGCAAGAGTTGTATGGTGATCAGAGTCACGCAGCTTGGTTTGAATGTCCAAGAGGCTCTTCAAGGCCAAGATGCATGACGGGCAGTCTATCCATGATCATGGTTTGACCATGATAAAGGACTTAGAGAAGCTTGAGAAACTCGGCATGACCATGCACAAGGAATTGCAAACGGATTTGATCCCATAATCCCTTCTAGCTTCATATGAACAGTTTATAGTAAATTATCATATGAACAAGATTGTAAGCACCAAAACAGAATTGTTAAATAAATTGGTAACTATCTTAGGGACCTTGAAGAGTTCAAGGGGCATCGTTCTTGCTGTCGAGTTGGTTTCTAATTCCAAGAGAGAGTCTATTTGGAAGAAGAAGAAGCCTGCGAAGAAGCAGAAGACTGAGAAAATGCCAAGTAAGGAAGTTCCAAGAAAAAGGCCAATGGCAAGGAAAAATGTTTTCATTTGCATCATGGACGGCCATTGGAAGAAGAACTGTCCTACATACATGGAAAGCATAAAAACATGAAGGGTGACAGACCTTCAGAAGGTATGTCAGATATGCTTAGGATACTTAGGGACTGTTACCTGTTGCTAGCAGAAATTTGATTTCTATATCTTGTTTAGCTCAGAAAGATTTTTATAAGACTACTGTTCCATTTATTTGAGAAATAAATTGATTCAACGTGGTTTTATGATTGACAGTCTCTATCACATACATATGGATGTATCTGTGAATGTATCTGAGCAAACAGTGAATACCATAGGATCTAATAGATCTAGAAATGAGATAAATCTAAAGTATTTGTGGCACCTCAGGCTTGGCCATATAGGAGAAGACAGAATAAACAAATTGGAGAAACATGAACTTTTGGGCTCATTGACTTTCGAGTCATATTCGATTTGTTAATTCTGCCTTCAAGGAAAGATGGCCAAATTATCCTTTGTAGGACACAGGATGGTCCACTGAAATACTTACCCTGGTACACACTGATATGTATGGCCCATTCGATGTGCAAGCTAGAGGTTGTAATTTTTACTTCATTTACCGATGATTACTCACGGTATGGATATGTTGTATGACACACAAATCTAAAACTTTTGAAAGTTTCAAAGAGTTAAGATATGAAGTAGAAAAATAAGCAGAAAAACTCATTAAGGTTCTTCGATCAGATCGAGGAGGTGAACACCTTAATAGAGAGTTTCGTGATTAATCTCAAGGAGAATGTGATGAGAATGCAAAATGTCATATTTTTCTTTCTTAATGTTTAGTCTTTTATACTTATTTTGTGCCTAAATATACTCATTATTCTTATATTTTGATTTAGGATGCAAATGGAAGCGTTAAGTACAAAACGAAGCTAATTGGATGATTTTGGACAGTTTCGATATTGCTTCGTAATTTAAGCATAACTTTTTCATCCGAGCTCTGATTGAGATGATTCAAGATGCTGTGGAAAGCCAAGAAAACGCTCTACAACTTTATCAAGGTCAAAATTTGATCTCGAAGTTGCTGCACGTCCTTAGCCTGCAACATGTGGATTTGACTCGGTCAATTTTCAGAAGTTTCCAGATTTGATGCACGAAAATCCTAGCTGGAAACACCACTTTCCCAGTTATATTAGGACTTTATTTTATTTTTCGTAATTAGTCAGATTTGAATATTGTTAGGAGATTTTTTTGGAAGGGATAAAGGTGAAAGAAAGGGGGCTGAAAAGGGGGCTCTTTCTCTTTTCTCTTGGAGGACTCCTCTTTCTCTTTTCTCCTTGGAAGTTTGCATCCATGGCTCTGCGTGGCTAAAGCTTTTATTGGTCTAAGAAAACAGAAGCCTCGGAATCAATAAAACTGTGAGATCTGAATTTGTTTTCATTGTTCAATTCATGCTTTGATGTCGAATGTCCTTCTGTGCATATTTTCATGATTATTTTCGTTTAATGACTAGGAGGCCTACTAGTTTATTATTCGTTGTAATCTACTGCTAGGTTAGATATCAAATCCGTAATTGTTTGATTCCTCTAATCTGTGAAGCAACTAAGATCTAATAATTTGCTGCATTAGAAATTTTCAGATCTTAGGAAGAATACTCGGCTAAATCAAATGCAACCGCTTGTGTTTGTGTTGTTTA
>NW_024068313.1:175000-178783 GCF_009389715.1 Phoenix dactylifera
ATTTGAATATTTGTTAGGAGATTTTTTTTGGAAGGGATAAAAGGTGAAATAAAGGGGGCTGAAAAGGGGGCTCTTTCTCTTTTCTCTTGGAGGACTCCTCTTTCTCTTTTCTCCTTGGAAGTTTGCATCCATGGCTCTGCGTGGCTAAAGCTTTTATTGGTCTAAGAAAACAGAAGCCTCGGAATCAATAAAACTGTGAGATCTGAATTTGTTTTCATTGTTCAATTCATGCTTTTGATGTCGAATGTCCTTCTGTGCATATTTTCATGATTATTTTCGTTTAATGACTAGGAGGCCTACTATTTATTATTCGTTGCAATCTACTGCTAGGTTAGATATCAAATCCGTAATTGTTTGATTCCTCTAATCTGTGAAGCAACTAAGATCTAATAATTTGCTGCATTAAGAAATTTTCAGATCTTAGGAAGAATACTCGGCTAAATCAAATGCAACCGCTTTGTGTTTGTGTTGTTTAGTTTCATCGATCTCTCTAATTCTTAAGGCTGCTACTAGAGTTAAACCTTTAGCGCTTGTCTTGGGTTGTTTAGTAGTTAGGGTTAAATTAGATCGCTTGTTTTTAATTAACTACAACTAGAAGAGATAGAAAAATATTTCTATCGGTGGACATTCAAAGTGCAAATTGATATCTTTGCATCAATGATCAGTTGTAAAATTCCGATGGTGGATGTTGACTTAGACCAAGATTTGTTCTTTTGATTGATTTCAATACTTAAATCTGAATTCTTCTTTAGTTGTTTATTATTTTCATTATACTCAAACCCCCCCTCCGTCCTTGTTCAAGTTGCATAAAACTAGGCTAGATACTCTCCGTTGGGAACGATCCTTACTCGCACTACTACATATATATTTTTAGAAGTATAGGTTTTATTTTTGGTTGCCTACGACAGCACACCAGAATGGTATAGTTTCATAATGGACTCCTCCTGGTACACCTAAGCTCAATGGAGTGTCAGAGAGGAGGAATCAGACTCTATTGGATATGGTCGCGGTCCATGATGAGCTTCACTAATTTACCCTTGTTTCTTTAGATAGATGCCCTATTTTCCAGCTATTTACTTATTGAATAGAGTTCCCTCTAAAGTCCGTTTCCTACCACACCATATGAGATATGACATGGTAAGAAACCAAGTCTTGGTCATCTCCAAGATTTGGGGATGTCCGGCCCACGTCAAGCGACTATAGGCAGACAAGCTAGAGAATAGGACAATTAATGCTCGTTTTATAGGATATCCTAAAGAGTCATTAGGATACGACTTTTCGTCCCAAAGGATCACAAAGTATTTGTGAGCCTAGATGCTATCTTCATGGAAATAGTTTATCCTTGATAGAGACAGTGGGAGAAAAATTGAGCTTGAAGAGAAAGTCTCTAAATAGCAACGAACCATTGTGCCTATAGAACCTATTTATATTAAGCCAGTACACGATGTCCCTCAATCACCTCGCAGATCTAGTAGGGTCTCCCATCCTCCCGATAGATACTTAGGTATACTAGAAGAGGATACCGAGAAAATGTTCCTAGTGGGATATAGGGATCACATACAAGATCCCAAAACCTATGATGAGGCGATATCTGATATCAATTTCAAGAAATAATTGGAGTTAGACTCCATGCATTCCAACCAAGTCTGGACCCTAGTAGATCCACCAGAAGGTATTGTACCTATTGGATGCAAATGGATCTACAAAAAGAAGATAGGTTTGGATGGAAAGGTAGAGACCTGTAAAGCAAGGCTAGTGGTGAAAGGGTATAGTCAACGCGAAGGCATTGACTATCAGGAGACTTTTTTACCTATAGCCATGTTAAAATCCATCCGAACATTGCTTGCCATTGCAGCATTTCATGATTATGAAATCTGGCAGATGGATGTGAAAACTGCATTCTTGAATGGATATCTTAATGAAGATATCTATATGGAACAGCCTTTGGGTTTCACTTCCAGTGATGGAGATCACAAGGTCTGCAAGCTGCAAAGGTCCATCTATGGACTAAAGTAAGCATCTCGGAGTTGGAACACTCGTTTCGATGATGCAATCAAAACATTTGATTTCATCAAAAACGAAGAGAAATCGTATGTTTACAAAAAGGTTAGTGGGAGTGCTGTCGTATTTCTGGTACTGTACATAGATGACATCCTCCTGATAGGGGATGATATTCCCATGCTAACCTTGGTCAAGGTCTGGTTGTTAAAAGAGTTCTCCATGAAAGACCTTGGGGAAGCATCCTATATTTTGAGAATAAAGGTCTATAAAGATAGATCTAAAAGGATGCTTGTCCTGTCACAGAATATGTATATAGAGGGAGTGCTGAAGAGGTTCGGCATGGAAACCTCTAAAAGGGGATTATTACCCCTTAGGCATGGGATAAATCTCTCCAAGAAGATGTGCCATAACACATCTGAAGAGATTCAGCGGATGAGCAAGATTCCTTATGCTTCGGTTATAGGGAGCCTCATATATACCATGCTAAGTACGTGAAATGATATAGTATATGCTGTGAGTGTCACGAGCATATATCGGTCAAATCCAAGCAAGAAGCACTGGATAACTGTGAAGAATATTCTTAAGTACTTAAGAAGAACTAAAGATTTATTCTTGGTCTTTGGAAGAATATCAGAGTTGAAGGTAGAAAGATGCACATATATTGATGATAGAAAGTCTACATTAGAATATGTGCAATAATGGTTTAGTAAATTGGAAGAGTTCCAAACAACCAATCATTGTAGATTCTACCTTAGAAGCTGAATGTTAAGCCATCTCTAAGGGTGCAGTGAAAACCTTTTGGTTTAAAAGGTTCATTGCAGAATTAGGTGTAATGCCATCAGATGCCATAGCACTCTTCTGCAATAACAAAGGCACCATAGCACTAGCTAAGGAGCCAAAGGTCTCACCAGAAACCGAAGCACATAGAGCGGAGGTTTAACCTAATAAGCGACTACCTCGAAAAGAAATAAGTAGAGGATCAAAAAGTAGACTCCACAGGAAATGTGGTGGACCCATTCACTAAGCAGATAACTCAGCAGAAAACTAAAACGCATCTTGAGAAGATGGGGCTTAGATTTATGGCTAATTGGCTTTAGTGCAAGTGGGAGATTGTTAGAAGTATGCCCTAGAAGCCAATTTGGCTGACGCATTATTTTATTCTAGGACATAATTTTGTACTTGACTATTTATTATTGAATAAATAAAAGGCATCTTTTTCATTCATGTTCTTATGTGTCCATGAATCGTCCAAGGAATTAATAAGATGATGACGCATATTCTCAAGAGTTGAGAATTTGAGGCATGTGTCATTGGTGATTAATTCCTGAATTGCTCCTGATCGATGGATCATCACGAGGACGGTGATTGATCCGCTGAGATTAGTGCACATATTGCTTTCTTTGATGGACGAGTCTTGAGTCCACAATGTAGGGACACTGGAGCAATTGTGCAAGTGCTTGTTAGAGAACAAGGGTACTGAGCGTGACCAACACAAGAAGTCACTTGGATGTCTATCCACTCGTCAGTGACTTGCTTGATGTTGCAGTAGTGTGATTGGTCCTTTGACCTGCGATGCTTCGGCTACTCACAGTGAGGTTATTGTAGTTTGACTGCACAAATACATGGTCTCTAGCCATATGGGTCCATGCAGTGTAGATTGGCTGCAGTAGGTTCACTGTAGGAGTAGGGTATGCATCTACAAGGAATCTATCGATCTTGATAGATAAGGAGAGATCCTATGTGATTTATAAGACTGAGTTTGTAAGACCTCGGCTGGGGCAA